>NW_016157574.1:48044-54720 GCF_001687245.7 Rhagoletis zephyria | reverse complement strand
CTGATCATTTATGTATACATTTGTCTATATCTATCTCGATTCGTTTTGCCTGTTACAAACAACCGTTATGTGAACAAAGTTATAATACCCTTGTGCACAAGTGCGCTCGGGTATAAAAATATTCCTATACCACAATCAGAATTGTTGTGCAATCAATAAGAAGCAGCAGTTGGATATTTCAAAAAACAGCAGCCACAAAATTCTCAACAAATACAAAGTTACCTATAATATATTTATTTGCTGGCATTTGGCCATTTCAATACCACTTATACTATGCATACATATACATATTCTTATGTACATATATTATGTAATACAAAATGCGTATATGTAGACAGCACAAAGTCACCGCTTGAGTGAAAACAGTTTTAAAAAATACTAAAAATAAAATGCTTTCAAGTTGAACAAAAAATATCAAAAAAATGTATTCAACTGCTTAAGCAAAAACGAAAGACCATGGCCAAATGGTAACACAAAATATAATTGCTTTAACCCTTTCGAGACCGTAAGCCTATAATTAAAAATCTGTCTTGCTTTATCATACAAAATTGTTTCCCCTAAATATTTTTTTTCTGTTTGGATAACTTGCTGTTTTTGTAAAAAAAATTTTGTGAGCACTAAAAATTAAAAAAAAAAATATGTTGGATTTTGGTAAAAATAGTTTTCTTTAAATAAATTTTTGCCTTTGCAAATATTCTTACAAAAAAATAATTTTCAGAAAAAAATTTCATTATGGTCTACAAAAAAAAAAATGTCAAAAAATAAGGAAATCAATTCAATTTCTTAAAATTTGTTTCTGTTTAGATAATTATAATTATTTCTGCTTTTTGTAAAAATATATTTTTTAATAAATTTTCTCCCAAATAAATGTAAGAATATGAAGATAATTTTCAGAAAAAAAATTTCACAAAAAAAATATTTTTTTCCTAAAACGCAAGTTTTAAAAGAATTTTTTTTTTTAATTTTTTGTCTCAATATCTCTTCCTAAATTTTTTCCAAGCAGTCATTTTTTCATAAATTTATTGCTTTCTTTAATTTGTATTGCTTCAAAAACTAATATTTTTATAATACATGGTAATTTCTTTAGTTTTGATCAAAATATTTAATTTGTATTTCCAAAATTGTATGATAAAAATAATTAAATAAAAATGGTACGCATTATAAAGAACAGAAACCATTTTCTTATGCACAGAAAGCATGTTTCCCTTGGTCTTGAAAGGGTTAAGAAAAAGGCAGTGTGGGTGTGGTATAGTCGTGTGACTATGCATCTATGTATTTACACATATGTATGCATTATATACAACAGATCGATTGCAAGACATTAGCAGTGCAATTTGAAATGAATTGTGCTGTTAGCGTTGCGCGCCAAGGTCAAAGGGTCAAACTCAAAAGCAGAGAATAATGTTGTATGGCCAAAGCTAAGTAAAGAATCATATATTCAGCTTTGAATTTGAGCTAAATACATAATAACTTTTGCAATTTTAAATTTGTTTTATTCAAATACAAATATGTATAAGAAAACAAAGAATAGTTATGGAGTCGTCGAGTGATTGAATTTTTTTTTTGGTGGTCACTTTACATAATGGACTTAAAACGTAATTAAATGTACCTAAAATTAAGCCAATTCGCAGTTAGTTATCGAAAGTTAATTTGAATTGAACTGATAAGATAATGATTAAGCGTCGAAGGTTGCTTTTTTCTCTTTGTTTTCACAAATTTTTTATTAGAAGTCACTTCTATGGCAGCCGTTTCTGTTATAATGAAACAAAGCAAAAAAATATTTATTAAAATAAGAACACAAAGAAAGTTTAAAATAACTTTCCAATTTGTGTTCAATCTTAAGTTCGTGCTTTACTTACACTGCTGGTAAAAAGTGTTGGCACAGCTGCTTTTTTACAATATATGCAACAATTTTTATTGTAATATTTTTCCGCCAATTTTTTATAAAAATATGGTTCATTCTACAACAAAAAACATAAAAACAAATTTCTTAACTTTGTACAAAACTCAACAAATTTTCAACTTTTTAAACAGATTTTTTAGAATTTTTTTGAGTATGCAGATTTGTAGCCCAATCAATTTTATTACAATAAAGTAGAAGCTCTAAGTAGCTACGAATTTCCATCGATTTTTGACAATTTTTTTTCACGCAGACTTCCATACAAAAAAAAATTTTCGAAAATACTTTATATGGGAAAAGTGCAAAGCACTTTCAACAAAAAAAAATCTCAAAAAGCAATGCGATTTTTGACTAACTCCGAACTTGCAATTTTTCTGGTTAAAAGGTTGAAAACTTGCACGAAAATTTGCTAAATTTCTCGAGTTTTGCACAAAGTTTGGAAATTATATTTTTATTTATTTTTTTTGTTTTAGAATGAACCATATTTTTATAAAAAAAAATGGCGGAAAATATTACAATAAAAATTGTGGCATATATTGGAAAAAAGCAGCTGTGCCAATACTTTTTGCCGGCCTTGCAGTTAATTTTTGTTTTTCGAATATTAATTTAAAACGTCCTAAAATAATAAAAAAAAAACTACAATTTTAGCTTACTTTTTTGTTAACTTCATATGTATTCTAACTTTACCCTTTTCTCTCACCACAGATGTACGGTGGCATGCGTGGCATTAAGGGTCTCGTTTGCGAAACCTCTGTTTTGGACGCCGATGAAGGTATTCGTTTCCGTGGTCTCTCCATTCCTGAATGCCAAAAGGTATTGCCCAAGGCCGATGGCGGCGAAGAACCATTGCCTGAGGGTCTCTTCTGGTTGTTGCTTACTGGTGATGTACCAACTAAGGGTCAAGTTAAGCAACTGTCCAAGGAATGGGCCGAACGCGCCGCACTGCCACAACATGTTGTGACGATGTTGAACAACATGCCCACCACTTTGCATCCGATGTCGCAATTGGCATGCGCCGTCACTGCGCTAAATCATGACAGCAAATTTGCTAAGGCCTACTCAGAGGTAAGTTGTGCATATGATGTTTAAAATGATTGCATACTCACAACTCCTCTCTCTCTCCTTTCTTTGCGTTTTCATTGCAGGGCGTGCACAAGACCAAGTATTGGGAATACGTGTACGAGGACAGCATGGATTTGATTGCTAAACTGCCCGTCGTTGCCGCAACCATCTATTGCAATACTTACCGTGGCGGCAAAGGCTCTAAATCGGTTGATTCCAGTCAGGATTGGTCAGCGAACTTCGTCAAGATGTTGGGCTATGACAATCCCAAATTCACCGAATTGATGCGTCTCTACTTGACCATCCACAGCGATCACGAGGGTGGCAACGTGTCTGCACACACAGTGCATTTGGTTGGCTCCGCCTTGAGTGACCCCTACCTCTCCTTCGCCGCTGGCATGAACGGCTTGGCTGGTCCATTGCACGGTTTGGCCAATCAGGAAGTGTTGGTGTGGCTACGCAAATTACAGAAGCAATTGGGTGCCAACCCATCGGAAGATGAATTGAAGGACTACGTCTGGAAGACCTTGAAGTCAGGACAGGTAGGTTAACTTTACTTTAGCTTCGATGTGAACTTCTACTTACGCTATTTCCTTTAGGTTGTGCCCGGTTATGGTCACGCTGTACTCCGCAAGACCGATCCACGCTACACCTGCCAACGTGAGTTCGCGCTCAAACACCTGCCCGACGATGATCTCTTCCAACTGGTGTCGAAGATCTACAAGATCGTGCCACCAATCCTCACCGAAACCGGCAAGGTCAAGAACCCCTGGCCCAATGTGGATGCTCACTCTGGTGTGCTACTCCAATACTACGGCATGAAGGAGATGAACTACTACACCGTATTGTTCGGCGTTTCGCGCGCTCTCGGCGTGTTGGCTTCATTAATCTGGGATCGTGCGTTAGGTCTGCCCATCGAGAGACCCAAATCGTTGTCGACCGACCTCTTGATGAAAATGGTGCAGAAGTAAATGTAAAAGGGTTTAGAAGCGCGGTAGAGCTGAGTTGAAGTTGAGTGGGAGGCGAGATGCGGAAAAGTGGAAAATAACCAAAAACTAAACTTAAAACGCGAAATAGTTTTATGGAAAGTAAATTAAACAAAAGTAAATAGTGAAGCGTCAAATTTTAGTAAATGATGCAGGAAACATGATTAAGTAGTTGAATGCAATACAATACAAATATTCATTGTTATTCACGAATAACAGCAACAACAACTGAAACAATATTCAAGCAACCCCAAGTAGAGAGAAGCAACTTACAACAACTAGAACAAGAAAAACTAAACCGCACCAACTTGAAACGCTTTTAATTTTAACTTAATTATTATTACTTTTAAGCGTACAGCGTATGTATGTAGGAACAACAACTAAACAACATCTACAAAACGATCAGAAACAAATAGCAATAACAACAGCTGAGGAAAATCTACTTATGATTTAAGTAGAAACAATTTCAAAATAATTTACTTAACTAAACACATTTAAGTAAAATTTGGCTTTCTTTTAATAAGAACATACGATCAATTTAAACAATAAAAAGTATGATATTAAATTACTTTAAAATAAAAAAAAAATAATTACGTAAATTTCACCTGCTTATGAAGCGGCGCATTAGTTGTATACATATATAACTGCATACATATAAAATTATATTATGACGTGTATAATATACAAGTATCTTGTGAGACGGCATTATTACTTTTTGAGTTGTTGCAATTCAATGAAATAAAAACATAAATAATTGTATTCGAGAATAAGGAAAAAGCTACATACAATAAAGAAAAACCTGAAAAATACGAAAAACAAAATGCTTTTGGGTTTATTGCAGATACATAATTAAGTTATAGTTAGTTTGCACTGAAAAGAAATAAGCAATTATAGCGAAGATTAAAGAAAAAGAAGAAAAAATGCGATAGAAAACAGTAATATTTCAAAATTAATAAAGAACAGAGCCTAAAGGGTCATAAAGTTTCCTAATTAGGAGAAATAAAAACAGATATATACTTGGAAAAGCGAAAACTGACGGTAACAGTCAACATTCGCATGCACTCAAGTGTACAAAAACGCTGACATTTGCATATTTAAATCGTAGTCCCTTTTTGAATTTGGCTTGAGTTGATCGCAAGCATTTTTTTCTGTTGAGCTTAATTTTCATTATACTAAGTTGAGCTACAAACTTAACGTCACTTAAAATTTTTCTTAAATGGATGTTGCTTATATTTGGAAAGGCCAAACTTAACTAAAAGCAACGTCGAAATCTGTTTAATTTTGATTTTCTAAGTAACGTTAAGTTAAGTTGCCATAATCAGACCTTTATATTTGCTGCTTAAATACTTTTTCACAAATACCATCAATTTATGTATGTAATCTTTTACACACATTTCGTTCAATTTATTTCTCACATTTCCTTTATTAGTCTTTTTTGTATATGCCCTACACCACCTAATCTTCTCGTAATACCCTACCCACCTTTGCTACAAATTAAGCTTTAATTTCTGCTTTTCGAACTTTTTAACCACTAACTAACTAAAAAAAAAAGAGAGCAAAAACACTCGTAGGTGTTTTAAATCGTACAATAACTATGTATAAGAACATTTTAATACACACATGTATACATACATACATATGTATCAAATCATTACTTAAATTTAGTTGCATAACTGCATGTAGTGAAATAATACTAATAAACATTTAGACATTTATGTGTTGCAAAAATTGCTGATTAATAAAAAAATAAATGAGAAATTCAATAAATTAGAATATGTTTTGCTGCTCTAATCAAATAATGCACTTTCAGTAGTAAATGCGCCGCAACTTCCACTAAATGACACTTAAATTATGAACGTGCTCGATGCTGCAGACCAAAGTACTCTGCAAAAATTATTTCACAAACGCCTTGAAGCCTCCTTGGTATGAGATATTAGCTGACAGCAGAACATGTCAGACTATGAGCCTGCTTGTGAGGGTGAGCAGTGAAAGGAGCCTCGAAATTAATATCCCTGGGAGGACAACACTTTGCAAGGACCAAAACGAATGAGATCAGTCCTACATATATTAATTAGTATGTATATAGTATGTATATGTCATAAGAGTACTGAAATAATTGTTTTCTTGCCATCGATTATCTTATCCTGTGCTTGATCAAAGAACGGGTTAAAAATCAATGAGCAACCAACCACTATTTTTCCTGGTTAGCATCTAACTAATTCTCTTCGGGTGGCATAATTTCCTTCTAAGACTTCAACAGGTAAACATCACATTTTATGTTATTGTGAATAAAAGATGACCATTTTCCTTATCATAAGATTATGGTTTTCAGCAAAAGGTCTAACTTATCTTTTACAAAGGCACAAAACTTTGCGAAAAAAGCTTTTCACAGTGTAAACATTTAACAAATAAATTTATTTTCACCAGAAAGTATTGCCCCCGCACTTGCCCTGAGTTCATATTTGTTATTGCACTGTTTATCAGGCCGATATAATTTTCAACGGAACAAGCACACAATTTCCGCTGCTTCTGTGACTTGACAGTAGCCGTCGTCGATTCGCCACTTCTCGCTCGCTATGTTTGAGTTCCGGTAGCTTAACGAAAAATTTTGCATGTGAAAGCAACAACAAAGTTAGCTAGCACGGATAGACGATAGCAAGTTTGGTTGTACCTCATTGAGTTCGTTCGTTTCGCCACTTGCTAACTGATGGCGAATCGATGACGGCTA
>NW_016157574.1:0-45722 GCF_001687245.7 Rhagoletis zephyria | reverse complement strand
GTGGTACCAACATATATATTCTCTAGCCACTTGTTCAGAACCCCCTCGTACAGTTGTAGTCGGCCGTAAGCGAGGAGCGCTGTTTCGCTCCACTTGTCTCATGCGTTGGAATCTATTACGGTTGTTTTGCTCGAGTCTGTCCAGCCTGTATTCAAGGTCAGCAATGGTGGCAACCTCCACGTTGCTGTTGTTAGGCGCGTTTACCGCATTCACTACGTTGGTAGTAGTTACCTCCATTATGCTGTCGGCTCTTTTCGCCAACACTTCTACATCCTCATCCAATGTCGTTAAGATTTGTTGCACCTGCAGAGGCAAACGCCGCAACCAAATTGACTTCAGTATACTCTTATCCAATCGATTATGTGCCAAATCTTTCATCTCCCGTAGTAACGTAGTCGGTTTCTTGTCATTTAATTCGCATGACTTAAAAAGTCGCTTTAGCCTTTTCTCTGTCGACTCACCAAATTCAGCTAGTAGTCTCTCCTTTAACGCTTCGTACTTGCCTGTAGTTGGGGGAGATGCAATAATATCGCTGGCGTGCATTAAGATCGCCGAATCGATCTCGGCGACAAAAGTGTAATACTTGGTATCGTCTGTCGTGATACCAGCGCGCGCAAATTGCGCTTCGACCTGAACAAACCACAGACGTGGATCAGGTTTCCAAAACGCGGCGGTTTAACAGCAAGGCGCCCCAAATGCAGCATGTTTTCAGCGTCCATAAATCTGTCTTCTCCTTCGCTGACCATATTCATCGTCGGGGTCACCAGTTATAGAAGTCGTTTTCTATATTCTTAAATTTATTTAATATAATGAAAATGTCGGAATTACAAATCAAAGATGTTGCACGAATGAAATAGAAAAAATATATACCAGGAAATGTATGCAACAAGCAAAGGTATGTTTAATTAATTATTTCTTCAAAGTTTATAGAGTTGCCATCTTCGCGAGACGAATATTGTAGTAGTCCTTAACCCCTACATACATATAATATTAGTTAAATGAAAATAAATTTGAAAAGAACACTATCTCCATATTTGTAATGTATTAGCAAAGTAAGAAGAGTATTTTTGTATGAGATGTTTTTAAATAATATCGACTGCTGACTGGAAGATGGACCTATCTCGGCAGGCAGTCCGAAAACTCCACATCTCAAGGAACTTTTCAAGAACGCCCTATTTCAGCACATTTTCAAGTGAAATAGGGCGTGTTTGAACCGAATTATGAGATAGGGCGTTCTTCGTTCCCACGACAGTCGGGTCTACACTCCCCAAAAAGTTTTTGGGGAATTTGTATGCCGCTTCAACAACAATATAGGGCGTTCTTCAACCAAATTCTGATAATTCTGAAATAGGGCGTTCTTGAAAAGTTTTTTTAGATTTTTTTTTCTAACTGGCTGCCTAGGTCGTTCTTCCCCTCAGCAGTCGATATTTAAATCTTTATTTATTTAGGTTACCAGCAGAGATAGCATACCAACTTTATTATGTATATCTAAACATGGCTGCCTCTTGAAAAGTTTGGATCAGTACATAAATGACGTACACAAACAACTTCAGTAAGTCCTGAGAAGGCGCCGGGATTTATATCTCGCCAAGGGCTGTTATTTCAGCAACATTCCATAAAAGTGTTGAGGAATTTCAAGCGCATGGAATGTAATCCACAAAACGCATTCCAAAGACAGTCTAATCAAACGGTATAAAAGTCCAGCACTATTTAAATCTGAAGTTTAACTTAAGACATTTAAATGAATTCGCAAAAATCTATAGGTATCATAGGACACTTAAAGGAAAACGGAGTTAAAACTGGCGGCGGACTCATCTCAAAAAAAGTAGTTTGCAACTAATCACTATTCTTTCATACGCAAGCAATACCTTTACATCCAATGCTTCCTCGCAAGTACAGCTACACTTGCAATCATTGACGCATCCCTCAATTGCGGGTCACGCATAAAGTTTGTGTTGTTTCTTTTTATTTTTTTCTGTTCTTGCAACAGATCCGTGCCGACTGTATAATTTATTTGATCAAAAGGAATAAGCAACATATATATGCTTACGTATCCATATGCGTGCAAGCAAAATGTTTATACGTACAGATATACCAATCAGTATGTATGTATGCGCTTGCGTTTATTATGCATAATACCTTAATTGCATTTTGATTAAATTATAAAAATGTCTAGCTAAGAGGCGCAAAGTACATATGTGGAAGCGTGGAGCAGGCTGAGTCAACTTTGCTTTTTGCGGAGATATGGTCAGCTGACAATTGAAGAAAATAAGAAACTTTCGCCTTCCTGATTGATACTTAACTAAATAGAAGATGTTCACGGGGTAAACATATTCGGCTTAAAAAAAAAATTCTAGCAACGGTACATCTTCTCGGCATCAACGGCATCGATTCATCTCAGGTATATGAGGTTAGTCTGCATGGGCAGTCACTTCAGCAGCATTCCTCAAAAAATGGATCGAAAATAACAGTTATTTTCGAAATTTCAAATGAAGAAATCAGACGGAAGGAATTACTCTATATAATATTTGAATATAGCAGTGTGATGCTTGTTAGCTAAGGAATATTAATATTAAATGATTTACAATTTTTGAATAAATAAGTCAACAATTAATCGTAATTTTTTAGCGGTATCTTTTCAGTCCCTAAAATTTTGCTTTTATTTTTCCGATCAAAAATAAAAGTTACGTTTTAACTATTAATTTTAGAAAAAATATCGATGAAAAAATAATGCTTATTTATCGACATTTTTGAAAAAAGCATTACAGTCACGGTCCCTGTCCAAAAACTCTTCCAGCCGACCTCCGTGGGAATGAATAGTTCATGAATTTCACCGTTAATTGTCTAGTTTTCCGGATATTTAAAATACTAAGGGATCAACTCTCAATATCTTACCCGAATGTTTTTCTTAGGTACATATTTCTCCGAGAAATCGCGTGCTTACATTTTTAGAACAACCTCTCTTCGTCATTAATAAACGCATAGCCTTATAAGCTTATCCCAAACACAAACGATTTGGTCGATCGAGCGCGCGAAGAGGTTGCCTTCAACTCGCCCAACTCGTAAATGGCCACGGAAGTTATCGTTATTATTTGCATCGGTTTATAGTCGAAGACACTGCGAACTTGTTGCTTCAAGAAGACGGGGCATATTTATGTACTTTTTAATCGTTGAAATTTGAATTTGAATTGAAAGCTCGACAATGAGGAATCTAAGTTGTGCCAAAGATGCTACAAACATAAGGCATCTGGGAAGCAGTATGCAATTTCTTAGTTGTATAAATTGACAAATTTAGACCTGGAGAACTATTTCCTCACAAGCCGAAACCAGTTGCTAAAGCAGCACTATTCCGCGACGAAGGATGACCCAAAACGCACAGAAGGATCCTGACTAGTAAACTTTAGGGGAAGGGGCGGTGTGGATGCGTAGATTTGGTACAGAAGGATCCTGGAATAACAATAAGAACTGAACTAAGCCAGGAATCAGAGATAGAGTCCAGTGCTCAAACCCGCACCCTGAAGAAATACTTGACGCTAGTCTTCTTCTTCGTTTAGTTTAACTATAAGCGAGACATACGCCTGCGCTCCATACGCATACGCCGCTTCGTCGAAGGTTCTTCTACAGGGCCGTTCGTCTAGCGAAAAACCGATTAGGAAATTCCTCACAGTCACAAGGCGATGCGCTAAGAGACATACATATCTCATCAGCACAGTCAATGTGGTGCAGTGAACTGGGCATGGACCACCGAAGTCCGCAAACAGGGAGTGACCTCATACTAGCAGCCAACGGATCATCAATCACCAAAAGAAGAAGAGGTAAGAGTATGCCACTTTATTGAACCGCCGCTCTGAACTTCGAAGGGTTCAGACATTTTCAAACATCAAAAAGCCTTAGATGGCAGGAGGTTTAGTTGTGTTAGTTTTTCGACACTTTCCCCTCGTCAAAAAAAAAACAATCCCCGCTAAAAATATAGCTCTGCCAAAAGATTTTTTTAGTACCGCCTGTGCCAAAAGCTGCCACTGTGGCTTCCCTTTTGCCCTTTGCTTATGTGTGAGCCTTGAAAAAAAAATATTATATGTTTGACTGGCTCTACAATTTGTAGACCGCCTCACTTTTAGACGTAATCTGAAGGACGCTCAGGCACTTACTCACAGCTCACTTTTCGGATTATAAACCTGCATTCCGAACTTATCGCTGATCGTGGACATCTCAAAGGCTGACTTTCTGATTAGTTCTTCAAGAAAAAAGATACGTACGGGCCATTATGATATGGTGTCTATACACTCGCATGATGTGGTATCTAAGTATATACTATACTTGTTATGATACGGGCACGTTTGTGGGATTTCGAAGTAGAGAAAGATATACACCGAAGAGTTTCATGCCGAGAGTTTTGATAATAACTGGGTTTTCGAAAGAAAGACACAACTGCTCACTAAAATCTGCCGTTTTTTCTACAAAGTTCATTGCAAGAAACAACTCAACCTGTTGCCGAGACTTGGATTGTGAGCTATCCACACTGAACGAACCTCGTCACAAGATGCCCAGTATTGTGATATATGAATCTAATTCGACTGCCAATTTTGGGCGACCTAATTTTGTTCACTCTCTAAACATTTTGCTCACTGTCTGAACATTTTAAGAACTTAACATTAGGAATGATCGCAAGTGATCTTCAGCTGCTCTTATTTGAAAATCAACGATTTATTCTTTGAGCCAGCACTTTCTTTGTCGTATGTATTGTGCATAGTTACAGACATATAAATGTATATATAATGTGTGTATGTATGTATACATAGGTATGTACATAATATTGGTCATATGAATAAATTACTTTGAATGGGTGTGATTTCGCCATCTAAATTAATATGCCCGCATGGTGAGTTACATACTACTTATATACATACATACATATGTACATATGTATGTACATATAAGCATATCACTACGAAAGTGGGATAAAGTATTTCTAACGCTCGAACTTACCTCCACAGCTTCTCGCTTGTGTTGAGTCTCAATCTAAATAATAATACCTCAAAAATTCAGTTCGACCTATGTAGGTGTATGTATGTGTATTTATCGCAAATTATGCACATATCTTGGATTTGATCTTTGCATTTATTTGAGATTTCTAAATTTAGTTGCATTGCTGCGGTGCGATCCATTAAGTGTTGGAAAGCACGTAACACTTCAAAGCTCAGCAATATCCGCAGAAGTGATGAAGTAATTTAGATTGCGTTTTGTTTTTTGCCGCATATTTACTTAAAGGTGCGATGGTTGATGGTTATGTCACGCTATTAAACCTCACAAGGTAAGGACCTATCATCTAGGTCCTAGAAACTAGCAATATTGAGAAGCTAGGACCCCAGCTGATATGCCTTCTCCACGATAAAAATAAGGTAATAGTTTTGAAAAGAATTTCAAAATATTATTATGCTAATTGTGGTTATTGTGGTTACCAGGCCACAAAGTCTTAGCGGTGGCCTCAGCTCCAATATATATGTACGTCCTAAACCATTTCTTGCAATAGGTTCAAACACGATGAGGGAAGAGCTTCGGAAAGGAATAAAAAGTAGGAGAGAACCACACTGGCATAGTACTATAATAGGACTTTGCCAAGCCAAGA
The DNA here is from genome assembly GCF_001687245.7 of Rhagoletis zephyria. NCBI lineage: Eukaryota > Metazoa > Arthropoda > Insecta > Diptera > Tephritidae > Rhagoletis > Rhagoletis zephyria. The sequence continues at coordinate 40,096 of NW_016157574.1, read as the reverse complement.
GCCTATTGAGGGGTTGGAGGGCATTACAGTTTAAAATGATACAAACTTCTGATTAAGTTTCCTAAAAGGAAACTATGGATAATTACAGGCAACGCCACGGTACACTTCCGGCTAAGAAGACATCTGCCTGCACAAGTTGGGAGTCTAGTCGAAAGTTCACTATCGTCTAAGGCAGTGATTCGCAAAGTGGGCCCCCAGGGGTTCACGGGAGCGTCTAGGCGGGTCTATGTTATCGTGAAAAAATCGTGGGTATTCACAAGTTGTAAGCGGTGGTCTACGAAAATAAATAAATCTGGTTTCGATAGTCAAGAACAAGAACACCACTCAAGAAAGAGAGCAAAAAAATGGCAAATTATTGGGTGATTTTTTGACAGGCCATATTACAGTGAAAAATTTACGTATTAAGACAAGCTTTAAGATTCTAATTTCTTTAACATATTTACTCAGTTCAAGGCGAATTCATACAAAGTGGTGTTATTAGACCAGCTGATTTCTTCCTCTTTAATTCCCCTTATATGTATTTTTTTTTTTGCGGGTGTGCTGCCAAAACTTTCACTCTCTGACTTTGGAGGCTAATTAAGTATTGATACCAGCTTTAATTACTAGATTTAACTTTACGATCATATTCCTTAAATTTTTCAGTTATTATTTTATATACGCAAGAAGAAAGAAGTTAACGAAAAACTCGAATTCTGTTGTATTTTTTCCATATATGTACATACATCCTCCAAGCGGACGCTACGACTTTCTACTTTTCGTTCATGCGATCAAGAACCACAAATACAGTCTACAGTTACAGTTATTCTTGCCATATTACTTCAATTGATAACGGCAACGAGCAACTAAATTAAATTTATAGAAAAAACGAATGCAGAAACTGAATGGCGGTCATAACAACAACAACAACAACGACAAATACAGAAGTAATTTTACAAAGACATAAAAATGTAGGCAGTGAAAAGAAATTTGAATACAGCCAATGAGAGTATGAGACGAAGTAAAAGTCAGAAACAAATCGTCACAGAATAGCGCGGAATTATTGTAAAAGATATGCATGAATACCTACATTTTAAAATAAGTACATATGTATGGGTTATTGTGTTTGACTATGCAAAAACTGTAGAGTGTATTACTACAAACATAAATTGGTGGAAATTCTTGTGAGTTCAGAAAATTAAAAAAAAAACGAACTCAAAAACTAAAATCAGTCACCCTCATGCAAGTCCATTTTACTTACTTAAGTAGACAAACAAACTTAAAGCAGCCACCCAGCGCATCTAAAACGACATGTGTCGCGGACAAATGAAACTTACACACACACACACTTTTATTTACATATGCATGTACATACATAAATATGTTTAGTAAATGTGTATATCCAGTAATTTAAGTTTGACTTTCTTCCTCTGCCGCCTGTGGCTGGACATTATTAAGTGACAATAACGATTAAGTACTATAGCGGTAACAATAGCAATGTTTGTTGGTGGGTGTATATAGAAATATGTATGTACTTATGTATGTATGTATGTATTTGCATACCTCTGTGTGCGCAATAATATGCAATTGTATTATGAATTTTATTTTATTATGCCTACAATAGCGATTGATAAAAGAGAGAATATAGAAATGAGGCTTAAGCAATAAATATCCAGGGCTCTTTCTTGACTGAAAAATGTTATGGAGGTAGCACGTAGAGTACGCTGTCACAAACGCCATACGAATCAAAAAGTTCTATATTTACTCTTAAGGTCAGGATATGAATTAAACGGTTTTGTTTTTATATTTTAACATACAACTTTTCCTACAGTTAAAAAAAAAAATATGGGATTTTGCAAAAAAATATCTTTTATGAAAAATATTTTTATCAAAATTATTACCATACATTAGAAAAGTTATTCTCAGAAATATTAGAAAATTTATCTAAAATTAAAAAAATGTATTTTTTTTTGTGAAAACTTAATACATACATAAGTATGTCTTGAGATTTATTTTTTATTTATTTATTTTTTTTAATACTTACCCCAGGAAGAATTATTTATGTTTTTTTTTTTTTTTTGAAAAAGATAAATTCGTTTAGAGAAAAAATAAGAATTTAAATTTTACCACGGGAAACATATTTTTAGCGGTTTTGTTTTTATAATAATTGTAGAATACGATTTCTTGTGAGTTCAAAATTATTGCCATACATAAGAACAAAATTACTTTTTAAAGAAAAACGGTTTTCACATTAGAAAATTTATCAAAAATTAAAAATATGACAAATTTATTGCGAAAACATATTAGGGGTATTCGTCTAACGTCAGAAACTGCAGATAAACGTGATAAGTTCATCAGTTTATTGTTAGCTGGACAAATTTTGTTTGGAAAGAGATAAATTTATATTGAAAAGTAATAATAATTTAAATTTTATAAATGAACACTTCTATGAATTTTAGATTTGTTTTTATACTTTGATCATTTTACTATAAAATTTTAAGGAAAATATGTATTCAAACACAAAAATGTCAAAAATTGGAAAAAAATATTTTCCCAATTTTTTTTTTGGAAAAAAATTCAGATTTTGGAAAAAAATACTTTTTGGGAAGAAAATATTTGCATCAAAATTATTACCATATATTAGAAATATTGATTTCCTAAACAAAATTTATTTTCACTCAAGTTAAAAACAAGTATCAAAAATGATAAATTTCTATTTTTTGGGAAAATAATATTTTAGAAGTTTTTGGAAAAAATAATTTGGCAAAAGAATATTTTTTGTTTTGAGAAAAATAATAGGGCAATTCATCTAAACGCGTAAATGTCTCGTAACCATATAAATCTCGTAAATTTACTTAATTTTGTAGGGAATATCGTTTTAGTTACGAGGTTACGCGAGGCATTTACGCGTTTCCATGAATTCCCATAATAATTTTAGTTTTACTCAGATTTAGTAAGTACATATTAAAATTTTTTTAATTTTTTGTTTTTAGAGAGGTTTTCAAATATTCGAGAGAAAAGTATGTAATTATGTAATATAGTAGTCTGCAATCATACTTCTTCTGTATACTTTAATAAATAAATAATGTGTAATAAAATATGCATACATATCTTTGTGTACGTATATATGTGGTGTATATATTAAAGGAAAAAAATATTTAACGACTTACCAAACATTGGAAAGAACTAAAAAAACATCTTTTGCGAAGACTAATTTTTTTGTGTTGGTGTTGGTTTCGATAAAAAAATAATTATAGTTTAATTTAATTTAATAATATTTGTTTCTAAGAGATTATTAAAAAAAAAATCTTTTTTGAAAAAAAGAGCACATTTCTTTTTTGAGAAAAAATAAACTATAAAAAAAGGTAAGGATTTGAGGAAAAATAAATTTTCGAGAAAAAAATATTAAAAATAGTTAAACGAAAAAAATAAAATATCAAAAAAAAGGGATTTCTGGGAAACATTTTTTTAGAAAAAGCTATAAAATTATCTAATTTTTATATAATTAATAAAAACTTGGATTAAAAGTATTTTCTCTTAAGGAAAAGAAACGAGTTGCAACTTTGCAGGAAACAATCTTTTTTTTTACATTGGAACTGTGTTTTGTTTACTCATCACATTTGGTTTATTTTGCTATCGATGAATCACAATCTACAATTCAAATCAGAGTTTTTTAAGTATGAATTTATGGTGCTAGAAGGCTTAATAGTGTGCAGAAGACTAGTCCTGGAACCACACAATTTTAGACGCCACGCACACAAAGGCAGTTCACATATGTATGATTCAAAAGCTGACAAAGGTATAAATGCAGGAATATAATACATATAGTCCCAAGGCCAAGTTTTCCAGATAGTCTGGAAATAAGCGCAGATTAGACTGGGTCGAAAAAAGTTCTAAAAGTCGATACATTTATTTAAAGCTTATGTTAACAGGATTTCGACACCGAAAAAACTTCTTGTTTATGAATTTAGCAAATCCTCCGGATATGTATATTGTTAAAAAAACCGATATGAAATAACCATGTTATAATAAAAAGGTGCTTCGACGACAGCTACTTCTGCAGTGTGACGCGGTCGCCAGAAGAAGATAAACACACCAAACCAGGATCTAACCAAGTGATTGCGCAGCAAAAGTTTTTGTTTACTAAATAACTGTTTACTAAATAAAAGAATTTTAAATTTTAACAATTAGATAAATATATTCCATAATAGCTAATCAAAAATGAAAGCAACAATTGGTATTGAAATTCAATGGCGCGTGCGTGTAACGCGTATAGAGCACAAAAGGAAATTGGTCAAGCCCCTTAATGAAATACAAATAATACGAGCATCGATAGGTAGCAATCATTCTTAGCTTTTTGATCTATTTATTTATGTACATACATACTTACATACAAATTTGTACACGTACTCATCTATAAAACTAAAACTCTTTATTACATACATACATACACCCACTAGAAAAAGATACCTTACAGATATATATTTTTTTTTAATTTCATATTTTACATACAAAAATTTTCGTTAATTTTTTATGAAAATATAGTTTATTCTACAACGTAAACCATTTAAATTGAGTTTGAATCTCTTTCTAAAATTTAGAAAAATTCAGCGAATTTTGATTTATTGAGGTAGAGTATTTGGTTTAAAATTTTATTAGGCCCTTAGTGAGTAATCTACCGAGTTTTGTACAATGCTGAATTTTAAAAGCAAATTGGACCTTTCTATAATAGGACAACCTATGTACTTTATATGGAAAAAACCAAGTGACACCGTCACAAAAAAAAATTATCAAAAATCAACGGGATATTTTGGCAACTTCAAACCAGTACATTATTGTATTCAAATTTAGTGGTATGTAAAGTAAAGTTTGAAGCTTCTATTTAAATTGTTAATATTATAAAATAAATTATATTTTTATAAAAAAATTGCGAAACTAAATTGAAAAACAATATCACCCGAATTCATAAAAAATGAACACTTTAACTGCTTTATAAATCGAAAATTGGTATGAAAATGTCACTTTATAAATCTATTTTAAATTTGATGAATAAGGCCATATGAATATTGTAAACAGAAATCTCTGTACGGAAACTTTTTCTAGTGGGTATTATGTATGTATATTTACAATAGCAAAAAAAAGCATGCGATGGAATTGACTACTTAATTAGTAGTAATATGAGAAATAACTAAAACTAAAAACAAATTAGGTATAAGTGGTCAAAAATACCGCAATTTGTGAGTGACTTTGTTGGCCGAGGTCATTACAATATTTAGGTGGGGCTAAAAATATCTACATTTTTATTTCTTTACTTTAATTTACTATACATAGATAATTTCATTTTATTTTATTTCGTTTTATTTTGTTTTATTCTTCTTCTTCTCCTTGTTTTGCACTGTAGCTCCTAAGCAATTTCGGCCGAGTCCAACAAAGCACCCCAGTCATTTGTCTTCTGTACCAACTGATGCCAATTGGAAATGCCAAGTGAAGCCAAGTTTTTATCCACTTGATCTGCATAGGAGTAGATGCATGAACCTTATCAGCTCCTCGCCGCCGGACTTGAATAGTTTAGCTGGCACCTCGCACCTTTTTTCATCCGCGTAATTGCTATTCATACCTCGTCACAGTCAGGCAGTGGAACATCGACTTCGTCATCTTCGACTGGGGGCTCGGGTTCGTCTTCTCCACAATTTTTCGTGCAGCTACTATTCAGAAAGGCGGAAAAGTGTTGCCTCCATAATTTAAGTACGTTATGGACAACGGTTACTAGGTCGCCATTGTTGTTCTTACACGTCTTCGCCCCGGTCATGAAGCCTTCCGTAATTCACCTAACTATCTGGTAAAATTTTCGTGCATTATCCCTGTCGGTAATCATTTCAAGCTCTTCGCACTCACATATTTCTGCCCCTCTATTCCCACATAGCTCGCGTTGCGCCCGATCACAGCGTGGCCCGGTAGGTGGCATCTTTTTTCTCTGCAGCTTCTTTACACTGTTCATCGTACCAGTTGTTCTTTCGGGCTAGCTGAAATCCAACTACTTCTTCGGCGGCGGTACTTAATGAGCGGAAAATGGAACCACATGTCGGTTTATTGAAGAGTGCTCTCTGAGAGCAGGTGGAGTGTGAGTAGCTAATGCACTGATCGTCTGTTGTGATCTCAGCTTTTCGACATTAAGGTTTCCTTGCATTTTTGGGCGCAAATTTTTTGCTACGCAGAGGCGGGTGCGTATCTTAGACTCCAAGCTCGTACGCCTAAAATACTGGAAGCGTGCCTTCCGTCTATCAAAACATGATCGATTCGATTTTTCTCGTTTTTCGATCTGGAGACAGCCACGTAGCCTGAACCTAGTACTACCACCTAGTACCATGTTTTGGGCTCCGCGAAGTCGATCAGCCTCAGTCCGTTGTCAGACGTTTCGTCATTGAGGCAGAATTTTCCGACGGCGGTTCCAAACATCCATTCCTTGCCCACCCTGGCTTTGAAGTCGCCAGGTACGATTTTTATATGGCCGGGCAGTGCTCGTATGTGCGCTCCAAACGCTTGTATAAGAGATTCTTGGACGCCTCGTCCACCTCTTCCGACTGGGCTTGGGCGCAGATTATCGATATGTTGAAGAATCTCGTTTTGATGCGGATTGTGGCTAGACGCTCGTCCACCGGGGTTAACGATGGAGTCTCTCCCCCACCACAAATCCAACACCGAATTGGCGCTGCTTTACATGGCAGTTGTAGTAGGCGCCGCAAGGTCCCATACATTTTTTGCCTTGCTCCGTGCAGCGCATTTATTGGATGGCGGTGATGTCTGCTTTTGTCCTTACGAGGAAATCAATCAGCCAGGCAGAGGCACCTTGCTCATTAGGGGCCCGGACATTCCAGGTGCATGCCTTCAAATCGTAGTCGTTTAAACTTTTGCCGTGGTCGTCATCAAAAAAGGGATTCTCATCCGAGGCTTTGTCTCTCTTTATAATTGGAGCCTGTTTTTACGTGGCGGGTATCAAACCCAGCGCACAACCCATCGCTGGGACGGGGGTGGTTTCGCAACCAAATACACGTTTATATAGCTAGCCGCTTGCTCCAAGCAGATACCCGCTTCAGTGAGCCCTTAAACGTAATAACTCGGTGTGGCCCCACCGAAGCTCCCTCCATTTCTGCCGTGACCCAAGGCTTCAACAATAGCAGCAATCGAATGCGTAACAGCGAGCGTGGCATTCACTTAAAGGAGATTTTAGGCATTAAAACGAATTTATCGTAGCAAGATGGGCCAACATGTTAGAGCCACCGAAAGAAGATGTGACAAAATTATGTACCTCTATACCTACGAAATATGGTGAGCAGCTATTTATGAAATTAAGAACTGACGTATGTTAACTCTGAGCATACTAGGAACATAGAGCTTTATTCTGAGGCCATGGAAGAGACCATCGAATACCAAAGAAGCTCACAAAACACTTAACCATGTTTTGATCCTAACTCAAACGTGGCTAGAAGAACAAAGCCTTGAGCTACCGANTAAGCTTTATTCTGAGGCCATGGAAGAGACCATCGAATACCAAAGAAGCTCACAAAACACTTAACCATGCTTTGATCCTAACTCAAACGTGGCTAGAAGAACAAAGCCTTGAGCTACCGACAGAAAAGATCAGAACTCGTTCTCCTCACAAACACGCACATTTCACTGGATATGGATTTGCAGACGCGTGCCGGAATTTTTAAACCAAAAAAGCAGCCATAGATACGATACTAGACTTAAATTTTCGGGGAAGACACAGCATGCGACGGAAAAAGTAACGAAAATACTGTCTTCGATGTGCTGAGTCATGACCAATACTGTTGGCAGGCGCAGTACAAGGGACAGCTTCTTATGTTTACGACAACATCTGTGTTACTTTACGGCGACCAACTCTCAAACAGAATGCCGCAGAAAAATTTTGTCTCGTGCGCAGCCTACGTTAGTTTTGCGGATCGCTTCCGCATGGCATAATGTTTCCAGACCAGCTGTACGCATATTGGGGCGAGGAAGAAAAATGCAATGAAATATTAGACAGAGGCAGGGCCAAGCAGCCAGGCATGGAAGGAAATAAAATTGCGTAATGGCAGGAACGCTGGGATAGCTAGCCGCGGAACAGTTGGAAAGCGACGCAGATTTGGGGACATTAAATGCTACATCACACAGTTGCGTAATATTTAATTAAGGGTACTTAAGGAAATACCTTCACAAAATGGCCAAGCAGAGGACTATAGATACACATTTGGAGATTCTAACTCAGACGTTGCAAACACATAGGCGACGAAGGGCGTTTTTTACCCTTCGGACATACCACTTTTGGTAGCTTGGATGATACATTGGGCCTTTTAAACCCCGCTGCACGGAAAAATACAATAAAAGCTTAATTTGGTTTTAGTTGGTTTTAACTCAACCATTTATTTTCTCGCTTCAAATTTTCAACCAAATGAATTCTATCTGAATTTTAGCGCTGACTTACGCCGCCTTGGCTGAATAAGGCACGCATACCTAAATATGAAAATTGGCATCTGACGTACCCACATTAACGTAGATCTATACATGCATGCAAGTACATATAAATATATACGATACGCATACATATATACATACTTACTTACATATATACAAATACGATAATAATTAAGCCAAAAATAAAGCTCCTAGGTAGTATGTTGCGCTGTAAGGTGGGTGGGTGTTTGCGCATTTGATCGCAGCTTCTCTGCGACCCCAGCGATGATCTGTACGAGCAGCCGCTGTGGCAGGCACAATCTACCGATAAATGAGAGCCCGCGCCATCAAACATTTGCACAAATTGTAAGTACATATCTACATACTTACACTCGCAACGCGTCAACAAATAGCGCTTTCCGTTTGTCACGCTTTTCATTCGACTTGCGGCAATTCGGTAGCTGCACACTAACAAATACGAGTAGCAGCCCCAATTGTTGTCATCACTGTCAATTGTCATGGATTATGCCGCGTCGCGATGTTTTCGTTCTGTATTCGAGCTTACTCGTAGTCACTAAGTCGGAACGGTGCATCAAAATGATCCACGTTTCAGTATATTGTTGAACGGCTGTGGCAATGGCGGCGTCGCGTTAAATTTTTCACGTACCTAAGTAATTCCTTTGAGTAAATACCGAATTTTTAATTAAAAAAAAAGAACAATAAACAAATAGTTTAGACGGCAATAGGACGTTGAATGCCATAGTCTTATAGTCGATTGAAACTCGTCAAAGCGCGGCACCAATTCGCTGAAGGCGATACGTCTAAGGCGGCGGCAACGAACAAAAAAGCCGACAACGCATACGGCGTAAACGAAGACGGAAAGGCGCAAACGTTTTATTATAGGCGACATTTATATATGTAGATATTTTTTCTATAGATACTTTTATACTTAGTATGTCGCGCAAATGCTTAAGCCGCTACTCAATCATCTCAGAAGATTTGCCGAAAGCTTCACAGCGCGCTTAAACGGTATCCGGTCGCATTTAGTAGCGAGTGGCATACACTCGATCTGGGCATAGACGTCGTCGCAGGTGACAGCCACGAAGACGCGTACAGTGACGGTGGTACAGCGCACGAATTGGTGAACGTTTGCGGGCAGTGCGAGCATTTCATTCGCGGCGGCTGGATTACTCGTTGAATAGTGCGCGAGTGGAACATCACACAAAGTAGACAATTTTTATCAGCCAGCGAAAAGAAAGTTATGACAGTGAAGAATACTGAAAAATTTTATTTGTTTTGTTTGGAAATCCCTAAATCCAAATCTATGTGAAATCGCATAAAAGTTAAGAGTGTGGAAACGTGTTTTTTTTTTGGCTTTTAGTGGTTTGCTTTCAAGGTGATACACATTTTCTGAGTACACGCGCACTTAACTGGCAGCTTGCAGCGCCGTATATACTATATATAAAGCGAAGGAATAACCGCGTCGCCACAGCAAAGGAGTGTGATCAAATAGCAGCAATATGGAGGACTATTGGGGCCTCAGCAGCACAAATGGTACTTGGGTGTTGAAAATTACTTAGTATAATCCTAAATTGAAAAATTTTTTAGTGTTGAACTTATAGTAGGAGAGCGAGTGACATTTTTTCGCGATCATTTAGTTAAGGCCTATTTTTTTTTAGTATATGTAAAGTATTTTTGCACCTACAGTGGGTCTTTTCATACAAAAATTAACTTTACCACTTCCTGTTTGTGACGGTTGTCATAACTGTATGAAAATAATTACTCTCCGAAAGGAATTTACATGTTCTGGTGCTTAAATACACGAAAAAACTAAAAATGTGAAACTCGAAAGTACATACCTTAGGGCGGGTCAATTTGTTTTGACTGTGCGCGCATAGCATTGGAGGATTCTACCTATAATTCTAAGCACATTTGCTGAAGAAACCATGGGTCTAAAACCTATTTGGAGTTTGTCAAATTGCGAAAATAGATTTTGAAGAAAAGTTTAAAATTTTTACTCTTGCGCCCTCTACTGGAAGTTTTAAGAAAGAGATACGTTTTTAAAATTTAAGCACTTCTTTACGAAACTACATCAAAAAAGCTAAGAAAACGATTTTCGCAATTTGGCAATCTCCAAATTCCTCCTGTGGCGTAAAACTCCCCCGTACAAATTGACCCGCCCTAACATACATACGGTATCGGTCATATTTATAGCTTACCACTTATGTTTATTTTTTAATTTTTAAAAATTTTCAATTAAAATACAGTTTATTCTACAACTACAAAAGAATTCAACAATTTTTCACCCAAATTTCAAACTTTTTTTAGAAGTGTTAGAATTTTTTTTGAGTATACAGTTTTATAGCCCCTTCAATTTTAGTCTGATAATGTGCAAGTTTTAAGTGGCTAACAATTACCGTTGATTTTTTAGATTTTTTTGTCGTATTTGTTTCCATATAACGAATAAACTAAATTTTTTTCTATATGTAGAAAACCGCAACACCTTCGACGAAGAAAATATATATAAAAAATCAGCGGTCATTTTTAGCCACTTAAAACTTGCACGTTATCAGACTAAAATTGAATGGGCTAAAAAATTGTGTACTCAAAAAAATTCTAGCTCTTCCGAGAAAAAAGTTAGAAGTTTGGGTTAAAATTTGTTGCATTTGTTATAGTTTTTTACAAAGTTTTAAACTTTGGTTAATATGGGGTTTGTAAGAGAATGAATTGTATTTGAATTGAAAATTCTTAAGAATAAAAAAACATAAACATAAGGGGCAAACGATATCACTTTGAAATGGCGTGCTATAGATATGACCGATACTGTGAAAAGAACTGTTACGTGTAACCCGCAACTCCAATGGCCATATGAAAATAAATCCTATGATAATACACTACACCAAAAAATTAAAGGAGCAAGAAAATTACCAAATTTTCCAGTGATTTTTGACAGGCCGTATTTCGGTAAAAAATTGTCAAATTGAGACTTTAAAAAAAAGCATTTTTAGAGCTTACAATTTAATTTTTTCTTGGTTAGAAATTTTTAGGGGTTCAACGTCATTTTACACAGCCGTATTAATATCGCGCGCATATCAAATTTAGACAACGCGGCGTATACGTAACTCCTTTTAGTGCTGTCGAGAGCGGCTTGTATGCGACAAATAGATAGTGAGTGTCGATCCTATCCTCGCGTGTTCGGTTCGTTTAAATGAGCTCTGTTGAACTGCACTCAAATTTTCCATAGCGGAAAAATGCTGACTTATTCCCTTTGGTAATTAACCGATTCATTTATGTATTTAATTCCAAATTTATGGTGCAAAAAAAGAACTAAACTCTGAATACTCCTACTGGGTGTAAAAAATTTTATAGATGGCTTTAATGACATATTTCATTCGAAGTAAAACTATAAGTATTACTTACGATAACATATTGTAATTGATTATTTTTAACATAAATATTTACCGATATTTGTATCGAAGTTTTTATTTATCGCTGACTATCGATATACGTTTAAATAATAATTCCGACATACTTATTTTTCGATAGTATAATCGATATATTTATTGAAACTCTAATCGACGTCATTATGTATGTCGTTAAAGTTATCGTTATTGATATATTTATCGATGTGGGTATCGATATATACCTATATATGTATTTATCGATATCCAATTTTTATTCTGATCTGAATTAAAAATTTATCAATTTTTTTATCTTATCATATATCCAAAGGTTTCTCGAAAACGCCTCTAACGATTAACGATTTTGATAAAATTTTGTATACACATAATGTTTTTGTATTATAAGATTACCTAGATGGGTATTACCTCCGCGCATACTCGTTAAAGATTGCCACCTATTCATAATTAGCTAGAAATTAAATAAAACATTAAAATATGGGTATCAACTGGAAGGTATTTTAAAACCCCAGAAATATTTTTGAAAAAGGTTGCCATCTATTTTGAATCCCACATTTTTTTATTTTTTTGTTTAGAAAATAAAGATACTATTCATGAATACTAAACGATGGCACTTAAGCAATGATTTGCTTATATACTAATTGTTATCCCTTGGGATATTAGTTAAGGTTGCCATTTATTTTCGATTCTTTAAAATTTAACTAAAATAACGCAATATGAGTATAAAATGAAAGGGATTTTTGAGAAGTTTATTCCGTAATTATTTACGATAAGGGTGGAATGTATTTTTAATATAAAAATATATTTTGTTAATTCCAATAAGCATTTTTTTTTTGGTGTATATGCACTACATATACGCCCAGTATATGTACTCTTCAACCCAGCGTATTTTCAGATGGGGTTTCCACCTAATTTTTGAAGTAAGAACTTTACTTTTGTCACAAAATATCAAAAGCCAACACTTTTTTAAATTGCTTTTCAAAATATTCCTTTTTAAGCTATTTAACGAACCCGTATTTGATACCCAGACCTTGAAAACATTAAAAAGTATATGCACTTCGAGCAAAGCTCGGTCAATCTGGTACTGATAATAAAACTCACAACATGTATGGAGTGCACCCAGTGGTAAGAGCGATTCCTTTCCTGTGATTACCTTGTTGCTTTTGGTAAGCCTAAATAAGACTAGGAGGGTGATTCGTGCCAGACGCGGTCAAAAGCTTATGAAATATCAAGAAACGCGGAGGTGCAAAATTTTTTTTGTTCGAAAGGCGAGGGTATTACTTCAACAAGTGTTTGAACTTTTTAAATGGTAGTGCGACCTTTTCTGAAGCCATATTGCATATGAGTTTTTTCTCTTCTACGTCAGTACTCTAGCTAAATGCTTTTGGATGTGCATACATTTGAATGTATCATACAAATTTCATTTTATGTGGGAGGTATCACGTCCCATTTGCCCTTAACTCAATTTTTCTCTGTCAATACGGTATTACTAATATAAATCACTGTAAACAATTTCAGTACCCTACTTCAAATACTTCCAAAGAAAATTATCTTTTTCAATAGGCCATACTTCTCTCTGTGAGTATGTGATTAGTTCCATGTAGGAAAATTTCAATATGTATGGGAGGTGCCACGCCCCCCTTTTCAAATAATAACCATTTTTCTATGAATGGGAGATTGATTTCATATATCTCTACACCAAGTTCTACTATTCAAGAATGAACACTTCCTGAGGTATGCAGTATGAAAATTTCAGTTGGTATGCAAGGTGCTATGCCCCCTTCATGTATCGAAATTAATTTTAGCCTATAATCATGATTGCAGAGACTGCAGTAGGTGTCGGAAATTTCAAAAAAAAAACCGGCGCAGCCTTTCTCGAGTATTGGGAACAGAAAAAAAGGCTGGTAGTATCTGAAAACTTTTATTAAAGTTACAAATTGAAAATTTTAGAATTGAAAACATGAATATAAGCTAAAGTAAAATACTACATAAATATATATATCCAATGACAAACGCTACAAAATTAACATAGTGCATGGAAAAGTAGACCTCAATTGGGTTAAAATAAAATAAATATTTACGAATACCAAGCGAAATAAAAAAAGCTAAACTGAAAATAAGCAGTATTATAGCTAAGTAAAAACGGAATAGAGAACAGATGAAATTAATTTATAAACATTTGTGCAAATTTATCACAGGCGATGATTGTAAATGAATCAAAATAAAATTAAAGCAAAATGTGAACTACGCGACGTATGAGTAACCGAAAAGACAATAGATGCTGGTGTGTTAAACGAAAACTTTAAAATATACCAAAACAAAAACTAAACAAATGCAATGAAGCGGAACCGTATAGAGAAAACATAGTGATACTCGTAATTAAAGAAAGCGAAACCAAACGATAAATAAAATACTAAAATAAACGAACATGCATGTACGTACATATGTACATTAGAGTGGTCCAAAAAAATTGTTTACGACATAGGCTTTGGGGCACCTTCCAAAATTTTGCCTCTTGCCGAAAGAGGTGCTGGTACCAAACCTTACCTTTCCTAAGTATCAATTTAGATGTTGCTCATATTTTACTCTAGAAGTATTGTGTACATATATTAATCAAACAATCGATTAAGTAAACTAAGAACATTTCAAATTTAAATTATCTATTAAAATATCAGTTCAGTTGTCAGTTGTCATGGCAATAGTAGCTTTTTATAAAAATCACCAATATGTTTGCCAGTTTCACAGTGATCCAGTAGCGTATTTCAGGGTCATTGAGTGCCCTGTATTAGTTGCAGTAGAAAACTGAAAGTTGGTACAGATATCAAAAGTAAAAAACTAATGTGTGCTCCGTTTTCTAGGATAAAATTTTTTTCCCCATACAAAAATTGGACCACTCTAATGTACATAGTATGTAAATATTTACTAAAGTTGCGTACAGCGAAAATGGATGAATAAGGTAAAATGAACACAGTGAAATCGAGTGATAAATATAATGTAACACAAAAATTTGAAACAGCTAAAAGGAATATTTTAGGCACCCATTGGGGTTCTTGTGTTTCATGGTAGCATCAGTAATATATAAGCCTACCCATGCTATTGGTTAAGGACTCAAATCACACCATAACACTGGAACGAAAGGATCTCACTGTGATCAGCATATGCATTGAAGTGGGCTCGAGTTCCTTTTGGCTCATCAGGAATTTGCAGCTAATTTAGATGTTCGCTAGCTCATGAATTGTTTAACAGCTTCAGACGATTTCAGCCACCTTGATAGAATCGCAGCTGTTGTTCTTGCAGCGACCAACTGTGATTTTTTTTTTAATTTTATGCAAAATCTCCGCTTATCGTCAATTTCTAAATTGAATCATTGTTAGCGTCCTTCTAAGCCAAGTGCTATCACTTGTTGAGATTCAAGCTCTCGAGCTTTGGTCTGATTTGGTCTTGTATACAATGATTGTCCCCCTCTTCCTCTTTTTCTTCTTTTTTGGCGCTGTAACGGCCTAAACGATTTTGGCCGAGTTCAGCAAAGCACGCCAGTCGTTTCTGCTCTGTGCCAACTGACGCCAATTGGAAACGCCAAGTGAAGCCAAGTCCTTCTCCACCTGTTCTTTCCATCGCAGTGGGGGCCTCCCTCTTCCTCTGCTACCACCAGCGGGTTCCGAGTCGAATACTTTCAAAGCTGGAGCGTCGGTGTCCATTCGAACGACATGACCAAGCCAGCGGAGCCGCTGTTTTTTAATTCGCTGCACTATGTCCATATCGTTGTAAAGCTCATACAGCTCATCGTTCCATCGTCTGCGGTACTCGCCGTCGCCAACGCATAAAGGCCCGTAAATGTTCCGCAAAATCTTTCTCTCAAACACTCCAAGAGCCGCCTCATCGGATGTTGTCATTGTCCATGCTTCTGCGCCATATACCAGCACAGGCATGATGAGTGACTTATAGAGCGTGGTTTTCGTACGTCGAGAGAGGACTTTACTCCTAATTGCCTACTCAGTCCAAAGTAGCACTTGTTGGCAAGAGTGATTCTGCGTTGGATTTCAATGCTGACATTATTATCGGTGTTAATGCTGGCTCCCCAGTAAACGAAATTCTCTACTTTTTCGAAATTATAACTGTCAACAGTGGCTTGGGTGCCAAGACGCGAATACGCTGACTGTTTGTTTGATGACAGGAGATACTTCGTCTTGTCCTCGTTGACCACCAGAAAGGGATAAGGAAAAAGGAAAGGGCAGGACAGAATTCGCGGTTCTTGTTACCGATGATGTCAATGTCATCGGCGTACACCATCAATTGCACGCTCTTTAAAAAAAAATTCCTGAGCGGTTCGGTTTGCAGCTCTTATTATCTTCTCCAACATCAGATGAAAGAAATCGCATGAAAGGGAATCGCCCGGTCTGAAACGCCGTATGGTAGCAAAAGGCTCGGAGAGGTATTTCCCAATTCTGATGGAGCTGGTGGTATTGCTTAACGTCATTTTACACAGCCGTATCTGTTTCTTGGGGATGCCAAATTCAGAGATAGCGGCATATAGGCAAATCCTTCTAGTGCAGCCGAAAGCAGCTTTAAAGTCGACAAATGTGTGGTGAGTGTCGATCCTTTTCTCGCGGGTCTTTTCCCAGATTTGGCGTATTGTGAATACCTGGTCTATAGTGGATTTGCCAGGTCTAAAGCCACTCTGATAGGCCGAATCAGTTCGTTGACGATGGGCTTCAGACTTTCACATTTAAAGTTGTCTATGGTGTACCTATCGTGGAAAACTGTGGATGGTCGTACCTCTCTTTGCAATTTACCCTTATCCAGTATCCCTCTATCCAGGCATACATATGAGTTATATTTAAAAATCTGCGCCCTGCAGTATGGGACTTTATGTTATCTACATATGTCGGAGCTTAAAGCTTTCAAAGTTGCTTGGCTGTCAGATTCGATGATGACTTACTTTCTTTCTGTGTAGGTCTTTGACTAAGTCGGTATGCTGCCGTCTACATGGCCAACACTTCCGGTGATATTAACTGCAGTGATTGGGAAGTCAAAAATATCTCTTTACCCTTAGTTCAACTTAGAAAGATCCTCCCCCGACTCCCACTTCAAGCATGCAGCCATCTATGTACATAAAAGTTTAAGCAATTAGGGGCAAGGGAAAGTTTACTGTATCAATACTGTCATGTTGGTACTCGAAATGGAGTGATTGGAGGTAAATTCATACAACATCGCATTTAAGGCACCACTGGGCGTAAAACAGAGGCTTCCGAGTATATGCACTTCTTTGTATCCTTTTTAGACTTCTAGAGCTGTTGATTTTATGAGTGTAGGCTATCACACTAAGGCTCCTCTTGAGTTATTTCTACAGAACTTTATTGTTTATAAACATTTACATTACTTTTTGTTTACCAACTTCTAAAAGAGGAAGAAGTTATCATTTCATCGGGATATTTTTTTCTTTTTTATATATGAATGTATATTACCGGGCAGATTTGGACCACGTGAACCGTTTTCGAAAATGAAATATTTTTTTTTTTAAAGGTGGTGCCTCAAAAGTGGTCCCTCACTTATTTGGTTTAGTTCCGATCATTGGATGTTGAGTAAATTAGCGCTATGACTACTGGAGTCGGTTGTTTTTTAATCGACTTCCAAAAAAGGAGGAGGTTATCAGTTCGTCGGAATATTTTTTTTTATGTATGTTACCGCATAACTTTGGACCACGTCAACCGATTTCGATTATTCGGAAAGGTAGTGTCTCAGAGGTGGTCCCATACTAATCAGGTTTAGATCTGAACATTGGATCATGAAATATATATAGATATATATTTTTTTAAGTCGTTTTTTTTGCTAAAAATTACTTGTTTCCTTCAAGGTATCATCGCTAAACCATTTTTGCAGCAGCACACAAAGATCTCTTCTACTCATTCACGAAAAAAAACCGTTTTAGTTACAAGTATTTTAAATCTTTTCCATTGCTTTTTTGGCTTTCTATTTTGCTTAAATCTCCAACGACTAAATCAAAGTAAATTGTCATACAAAAGGCAAATAATTTAGAAATGAAATTAAAGCGGTGCCAAATGATGTCAGTCCATTGCGGTTGCTCGCATACAATCGCCAACTAAAGAAAATACAAAATGTGCGAGTAAGTACAAGTATGTATGTATGTATCTAGCGATCCACAAGTAAATACCGCACATGTGTAAGAATTTGCTTAACTAAAATAGATATATTAAGAGAAATGTTTTGGCGGAAGGACGGGTAGAAGTCGATTTACAAGGGTAGTGCCGCAAATTTCGTGTGCCGAGACGAAAGATACAAAAACTTGCTGGGGAGTAAACACCTGTTGTGAGTTATTCAGTGAGTAGGCAATGGAACGGTAAACGTGATGTGTATGTATACATATGTGTGCGTTCAGAATGATAAGTAGTGGTGAGAGCTACCTACCTGTACAAAGCGCTGATTTACTTATAGATCAGCTGCGATCAGCTTGATTTATTTGCGCTCGAGCGCGCTGCTAAAAAGGATTCGAAACTTGCAAAGAGCGAGTCATTTGTCGCGCTACAAAATAGCTGCAAAGCGACAAAGCGTAAACTATATCGAGGTAGTGTGAGAGCGTTCTGGAGAGTAATACGAGTAGGAGAAAAAATAATTTAAAAAAACTTCTATTGCGCGCGGCTAAAGTGTCGCTGCCTTCACACCTACTTGCCGTTTAGCCTCAGCTCCGTAGCTTATGTGCTTAAGTGAATATCTGAATAGCCCCACACGAGTTCACGACGCGCAGAAGATACTTGGTGACTTTAGACAAATACACACATACATACATACATATGTATATATTATTTATACTGTACAGATGTGATTGCATACATTCTTAAGCTACTGATTAAATTAAAGTGAACTTAATTTAACGTGATTGATATCGTTTTCTTTTCATGACTTTATTTTCATACATTTTAACTGCTGTAAATGCCGCTTGCTTATACGTGCATACCTACATACATACATATGTACATACGCTCATACGATTATAGTACTAGTATCACTGCTAGTTAAGCAGCATGAAGGAGAATGTTATATTTTGCAGACAATTTTGTGTGTGTACCAGTTTAAGTGAGGATTGAATGATTGTTTTGTTGAATAAGATATTTTTGTATTTACGTGCATACATATAAGTAAGTATGCATATATTTTTATCAGAATTATCACTGTTATTATATTGTATTCACATACATACATACATATGTATATGTATCTTCGTGTTCTGCGCTAAAATTTCACACACTGAGCTGAAGAAATGCATGTTATTATGTGGAAATTTTTGTCATTCATTCACATGTACATTAGGGCGGGTGTCAGAAGTACACAGGAAAATCAACTTTAAGACCGCGGGAGTTAAAGCTGCCTTCTTATTTCTTCGGTGCACAGTGCGGCCGAAACCCAGAAGTGCAGCCAAAATTTGCAGCTTTAGAGAAATGATTCGCAATTTCGCACTAGGGGCTTTCGGGGTCGCTTTTTACGAATCCGCTGTCAGAATTGCGAAAATTCGTTTGGCGGATCCAGTATGGCGTCCGTTGAATTTCGAGGTTTTTAGTTAGATTTCTATAGAAAGATTTTGAGTGTGCAGTTTTATAGCCCACTTAATTTTAGTGTCACAAAGTTCAAGTTTGAAGTAGTTAGGGCTTACCGTTGATTTTTAAAAACTGTTTTTGTTGACAGTGCCAGTCATTTTCTTCTATACGAAGTGTGTTCGATGATTTTTTATATGGCGAAAATGAGCACCGCCTTAAAAAAAAAAAAAAATTCCAAAAATCAACCATAATTCCTAGCTACTTTAAACTTGCCACAACTTATACCACAAAACTGCATTCCCAAAATCATTCTGTGAAATCTAATTAAAAAGCTCGAAATTTTTACAAACACATATATGTATGTGTTTTAAAAAATATACATTAAAATTTCCGTGGTAGATTTGAGCAGCTGAATTTTATTTTATTCCGTATTCCTTATATTTCTATTTCTAAAAAAGTGTTGATATTCACAAAATCTTGTACGTATTTTACTAACCTTCGGATGTAGCTTCCATTTGGTTTTGTTGGATTTCCTTTACTTAAAGAACTTTGACATTTTTATAACTTTACCCTTTGAATCTAACATAATGTTGAGCTTGGGCGAAGGCCACATTCCGACTAGAAATAAAGAGGGTACAGGCCGTTACTGTGAACGGTTTTCGCTTCTTAGAGGATCCATCTTTTTTCTTATTTTTTAATTCACTTTTCGAATCAAATCACAAAATTCATTTTTTCCGCGTGGTTATTCGCAAAATGAATTTACATCGCCAATGATATGAGAAGGCGGCCAATGCGAAAAGAATTTGGACACAAAAATTTTGTGGAAAGTGTGACCGCAGTAAGATGGTGATTGTTATTTTTAAAAGCGCGGCCCCCAACGTGCGAAATTAATTTTATGATTGCAACTACCTTTTGGCCATCGAAACCAACATCTGAAAATGAGTGAGAACTTCGCTTAGCAATGGCTTTGAGACAACCAGGTTCTGCAGGTGACAGCACAAAAATTTTACAAATTTGCTTTTCCCATCTGGAAGAAATTGAGGTGACGCACATAGTCAATTTTGTAAAATTTGAAGATAATTTAAAAAGGTAGTTGCCTTCGATAGAGAACATTATGAAGAACATTTCTCTTTCCGTCTTAGCCTTCTAACTAGCACTGCTAACGATCTCCTTTGACTAGAATCAGAGTATTCTACCGCTGCGTATAAATAAATTTTCACTCTTTAGAAAGATCGTAGCGTTATTAAGTAAAAAAACTTTGATACCTGCATTATATACTGAAAAAGAAGTGATGGATTGTCATAATGATGAAATCAAGTGTTAATTTTTTCTTTTTTCATTTTATAAAGCAAAACTAAAATTTAAGCGTTTCGAATATAACGGTGCAAAACAAATTAGTATTAAAAAAAAACTATATAACCAAAATTAAACTTTTTACAATAATTTAAAGCCACTGAACTAGAAAATGAGTATCTTTATTTTGCAAAAGAAAACATGGTTTCCCATATATAGACAAAAACATTATATTTTCTTAATCCTTTCGGTCCCGTTGTCAGAAATCTAAGGGAATGTAAGGGGAACCCAGCTTTATTGGGCACTTCCTAGTATTCCTTTGCTTTCCTTAACATTGGTTACCACATTTCAGCGCTACATCTAAATGCTTCCAAAGGAATGCCCCGCGAGAATTATAGATCAAACCGGAGTTGCCACGACCCTTTTTCCATTGACTTAGAATTTCGTGAAATCTCCATAAAAAAAAATCCAGTAATATACCTCAAATAGTACTTCCAGGAATATTCTGTAAGAAAATTCCACTTGTATGGAACAGACCGCGGAACCTTTCCCAATAGATGCATTATGAAAATTCAATTCAATTTGTGCGGGATTGGGCCTGGCATCGATGTATCGACATTATTTTCTGCATATGATCATTCTTTCGAAAATCTACAGTAAGTGCGCAAAATTTTGTTTTAATCGGACAAGCGGTTTAGAACGCAATATGCATAAATAAATATTTTTTCGGCAATAAACATTTCTTCTAATTACATTTGCTTCATTACAAGGAACAAAGAATTTACATACCTCTACGAATTAGTGGTGGCAAACTATCGATAGTGATGATGGTTTTTTGGGTCACTATCGATTGTGTCATTAGTTATTTTTTCCGATAGTGCGCTGCCGTCGATAGTCTCGATAGTGTGGNTTATCGATAGTGATGATGGTTTTTTGGGTCAATATCGATTGTGTCAATAGTCATTTTTTCCGATAGTGCGCTGCCGTCGATAGTCTCGATAGTGTGGATGTTTTTTTTTTAATTTGAATGCAGCAAAAAGACGTGTAAAAATTACTTTTGAAGGTTATATGAATTCATTTATTTATATAATAAATTGCAGGTTTCAAGTTGCTGAAGAATCTCGTTGATTTTTGACAATTTTTTTGCTAACAGTGTTACCCATTTTCTTCCATATAAAAACGAACTTCTTTGTACAGAAGAAAATGCGTGACACTGTTTATTATACTAAAATTTAATGGACTATAAAATTGCATACCAAACAATTTTCTCAAAATTCTGATCCCAAAGTTTGAAATTTTGGTGAAACTGTGAGGAATTTAATTAATTGTTGCACAAAGTTTGTAATTGGGATTTGGATGGTTTTCGTTAGACGTTAAGCTGGGCTTTTATAAAAAAATTAATAAGCTTTAAAGAAAAAAAGAAAAATATGTCGCGACACTATAAAATGTTCATTAATTTTTTAAATTCTTGTTTATTTACTTATAAAACGTTAACATTTTTACTTTTATGATTTTATGTTGAGTTTTTTTTTTTTTGTGCAAAAAGTTTCATGACTTAAGTTTTAGTTTTCTGTAAAAGTTATTACATATAATGAAACACATGCAATACAAACATATCTATAACAAACACGTTACCTTTTACATTGCGAGTAAAATATTTGTCCATATTTTGTTACACTATCCGCACGAGTATTATAAAAAATTTCGCGTTTCAACATAGATATGGTACATAAATATCATACATAGATATGGCAATTCCTCGACAGTATCGATAGTATCGAACTTAAAATATGACCGATGGTGCCATCCGATAGTTTGCCACCACTACTACGAATATGTTATGTATACTTACAAATACATATCTACACTCATGCATTCATAAGCATCACACTCTATTTTTACACATTTGGCGTGCAAAACTAATTGAAATTGTCATTAAATATTGCGCGCATAAAGATTTTTTTCAATTAAATAATTACTTGACCGCTTGGTTTTTCATTGAAGCCGACGTCAACTTTTCATTTGACTTTACAACTAATTCTGTTAAATTAATTGATCTCAATTTGAAGTGAAAAATCTTAAAACAGAAGAGCAAGCAAAAAAGGCGTATAAAAATTAAAACTTTGAGACGAAATCTCGAAATTGCATTCAATAAAGTAGAAAACAAAATTTGCAAAAATCTTTAAAAATGCATGAATAAAAATTAATTTACTGTAATTTTCGCTATAAAGAAAGAGAGTTTGTAATAACTTCTTCTTCTTTGGCTTCACTAACTATGCATAACCGTCTTTCGGTGTGGTCCGAATTTTGGTCACCTATACCAACTGTCGACAAGGCTTTATATATTTATGAGCTTAGCTAGATCTTGTATAGCAATAGTTTTTTCGAAAGCCCTCAAGTTTTCTCATCATTATTCAATATCATTCACGTGCATCGCCAATTTTTTTAAATCAAAGTTTCAAATGCCTTCCGAGCCCAAAGTAACACATGTGGGCAAGCTAGGTCCACAGACGCTCATTGTTGGTGGTGTCAATGCTAGATCTTGAGTATTAAAAAAAAATGCTCAAGCACCTTTTCAATATCCCAGAATAGTACGCCACCATTACCTTTGCTGAGGACGTCCGACAAATGTTGAGTTTACTGAGCGAGCACTTAGCGACTTATCCCTGTACTGAACTCGTCTTACACATTCAATAATCTTTACCTATAGCTCCAAACAAGGCACATTAAACAGGTAGTATCAGTAGGACAAAAACAACATTTGCGTGTATTTTGTTGTTGCTTCTGGTATCGAAAGTGTCAAAAACTGTTCTGAATTTTTTCTTCTAAATCAAAGCGTGCCATGTGAAATACAAAAAATTATAAAAAATAAAAAATTGAAATTGGAAAAAATAAAAATTGATGCAACTTTCTTTCCTAGTAAATTTGTTTGCTTCTCGAAGCATTGATCCATCCTTTACAAGGCCCAGTAATCAGCGGTCGTGCTGCTGAGTTGGGCGAACGTTCCAAAAGCTGCTATTCAATCGCTTGTTTTGTATGGAAAAAGGTTTCACATGCAAATGGATTTTAACAATTCAGAATTTTTGTGAGAAAAAATTAAAAATATTTGACATTTTCGAGACCAAATAATTTGAAAATAAATCAAATCAGCTGCTCTACTGATACTACCTGTTCAATGTACCTTGGCTCCAAACTAGGCGCATCGAAAGTAACGGGGGATATCTTCACTTTCTCTCTTGGGGAACATGCCTCGGTATTTCAAGCCAAGGTGTTTCCAATTGGTAATGGACTACGTTGCGAAAAATAGGTGGAGAAGCAGGAGTTTACGTGTCAGTAGTGACAGCTGAGCTGCTGACAGTGGTTCATGGGTGATAGAACCATTGGAGATCTGAGCGATGCATAGTGGCCAATTTTTCGAAAAAGCTGGCCAAAAGTCGAAGCGTGGTACAATTGTAATCAAACCTTGTGTATTCGTCTTTATTTTGGTTGCTGGTTTTAAATTTCACCACATAATTTCGAAAGTCAAAATGGCGGATCCATAATGGCTGCTATGTACGCTTAAAATAATCAGATTTTTAGCAAACCTAAAGTACTTAAGTATAAAAGGTCATGTTTTCTGCTTTTTTGTTATATAATGTGATGTAGCGGTTAGCAATATACGCTATCATTCCGCAGGGCCTGGGTTCAAGCCCAGTTTCCGACCAACATCAAATAATAAGAAACAAACAAGTTTTTTGTAATAAAGTCGCCCTTTGGCAGGCAATGGCAAACCCCCGAGTGTATTCAGCCACGAAGAACAGCTTCTCATAAAAATAAAATCCCCGTTCGGATTCGGCGTAAAACTGTTGGTCCCTCCCCTTTGTGCGCCAACATCAAGGCGCAATCCACAAATCGATGATGTTCAAATTTACTCGGGAACTGCGGGATTTTTAATGAATCAATAAAGAAGACATACATATTTGTTGGTACAGGAATATATTTTTAAGATAACAATTTTATACACCGTCAGACTCGCAGTCATCTGAAGTATCCAAGCTCATATCTATATTTTCTGATAGCAATTCCGCATCCACATTTACAACAGTTGATAATAATTTAATGGCATCTGACGACAGTTTATGATTTTGTTTCGGTGGGTTTAAACCAGTGGCGGATCCAGCGGAGGGGTTTTAGGGGTTAAACTACGTGTCAGTCAGTGGCGGACCCACGGGGTGTGTTTTAATATGGCGCATATGTATGTATAATATGGTTTCTATGTATTAAAACACCACTGGTTTAAACGTAAACTTTAAATGACAGGGTCCGAGAATACAAGCAGCTGATATTTTTTAATATCCTTATTCCTTGACTCTTGGGCTTCTTCGGAAAGTTNATGAGAGGCCCATGGATGAGCACTCTAATATAGTAATACTTTCTGACAGCATTTAAATTCAAAAAACATCCAATCTTTAAGCCATCAAAATCTTGACCGAAATAATTTTTTATTTTCCAAAAATTGGCCACTGTGCTCCGGCATCTCATAAAACCCAAAATTCATAAAATCTTAATGCTTGTTGCTGTTGCAATAAAATACTCAGTGCTCTAGCTAAATGCTTCCAGTGAAATGCACCGTGAGACTTATAGATCAAACCAGAGTTGCCACGACACTTTTTCCATTAAGTTAGAATTTCTTGAACTCTCCAGAAATATTCTGTAATTCCACTTGTATGGGACAGACCACGGAACCTTTTCCAATAGATACATTATGAAAATTCAATTCAATTTGTATGGGATCGATGTATCGACATTATTTTCTGGATATTATCATTCTTGGTAAATCTACAGAAAGTGCACAAAATGTGGTTCTGATCGGTCAAGCGGTTTAGAACGCAATATGCATAACTAGATAAACACTTTTCGGCAATAAATGTCTCTTTTCTTCTAATTACATTTGCTTCATTACATTGAACGAAGTATTTAAATACGTCTACAAATATGCTTCGCATGCTCACAAATACATATCTACATTCATGCATTCATAAACATCACCACTCTATTTTTACACATTTGGCGTGCAAAACTAATTGAAATTGTGATTAAATATTGCGCGCATAAAGAATTTCTTCAATTAAATAATTACTTGACCGCTTGGTTTTTGATTGAAGCCGACGTCAACTTTTCATTTGAATTTACAACTAATTCTGTCAAATTAATTGATCTCAATTTGAAGTGAAAACTCCCAAAAAAGGCGTATAAAAATTAAAACGTTGAGACGAAATCTCGAAATTGCATTCAATAAAGCAAAAAAGGAAATCAAGCAAAAAACTAAAAAAATTGATGAATAAAATAAATTTAACATATATATATTTTTTTATATAAAGAAAGAGCGTTTGTAATATGTAACTTCTTCTTCACTCAAAAAAAAAACATTCATTAATNCTTTACAACTAATTCTGTTAAATTAATTGATCTCAATTTGAAATGAAAAATCTCAAAAAAGGCGTATAAAAATTAAAACGTTGAGACGTAATCTCGAAATTGCATTCAATAAAGCAAAAAAGGAAATCAAGCAAAAAACTAAAAAAATTGATGAATAAAATAAATTTAATATACATATTTTTTTATATAAAGAAAGAGAGTTTGTAATATGTAACTTCTTCTTCACTCAAAAAAAAAACATTCATTAATGTTAGGAAAAAAATATATTATTCTAAGGAAATATAACATTGAAATGGCTCCAAAGGTATGGCTGCCTCAATATGAGTAAACGATTTGTCTTAAATAGTTTAAGGAAAACACAATCCCTTGGTTGCCAGCACTGTTTTCTTTCTCCCTAGGAAAAATTAACTTGCCGTGAAAGGAATGAGTATGTCATTTTGCTCGCAATGGCCGATAGAGCAAAGCTCTGGAGAGCTAGTCGGAAGATGCAAGGTTCGAGTCCAAGAGCAGGAAATTTTTTTTAATACTTTTAGTTTTATATTGTAATTTTTCAAATTGCCTTAAAAAAATCATTTCATTTATTTTTTATGGTATTTGAGTATTTAGGGTTTTCCATATATGAAATTAATTTTACAGTTTGTAATTTATATTTAATTTATATTGAAATAATTGACTTACCTTACTCCACCACCTGCAAACTGGACTCGAACCTGCGATCTCAGAACCAAAGGCAGTAGTCTTCGTGCGCCGCCACAGCCGAAATTTTCCAGGAAAGCAATTAACTGTGTCTTAACAGCACTGCATAAATTATTACTTATATTTAGTTAATTCACTTCAACAAATTATTTAAGCACTATCTTTAGCATGAACCTGAATTAAGGAAAAACTTCTCGAATTGAGTAAATTTATCTTAATATTAAGGAAAAGTCAGTTGCTCTAAAATAAGGAAACGGGTTTCTTGTTTTAAGGAAATGCTTTTTTCTGAGTGTTCTTTGTCCTCACTTACTATGTACAACCGTCTTTCAGTGTGGTCCGAGTTTTGGCCACTTATACCAACTGTAGACAAGGCTTTATATAATTATGAGCTAAGCTAGATCATCAAAGTTTCAAATGTCTTCCGAACCCTAAATAACACGTGTGGGGGACGCTCATTGTTGGTGGTGTCAATGCTGGATCTTGAGTATTAAAAAAAAATAATAATCTTTTCAATATCCCAGAATAGTACCCCACCATTACATTTTCTGAGGTTCCGGAGTCTATATCGAAAGTAGCGCTAAACAGTTTTACTTCTGTCTTAGGGAACATGCCTCCGAATTTCAAGCCAAGGCTGGAGTTAAATTATTTCTAGTAACAGCTCTCTAACCACTTCCAAACTAGTTCCGCATGCAAGTCTTAACTAAATTATGTTGGAAAACATAACGAACTTGTTTTAATCTGGTAGTGCCGTTACTCGGGAGTAACTGGTAATGAAACATCTGACTGTTTGGTAAGCGAAGGCTCAGAGCAGGCATTCATCGGTCTCCAACCAGTTGTAGCACTCCCACCTTCGACTACCGAAGGCACCCTCAGAAACTGGGTGAATATTTTGCTCAGAAATGACAGGGAGCCTTCGAGAAGCTGCAGCTGTGCAAAACTCATGTTACCCTCAATCCCAAAGAGTCTTGCAGAGCCATTGGAGATCTGAGCAATGTAGCGGACATAAAAATAAGGCGATTTGTATAGAGAGATCCCTGGTGGTACCCCAACGGCCTAAG
Organism: Rhagoletis zephyria; assembly: GCF_001687245.7. Classification (NCBI taxonomy): domain Eukaryota; kingdom Metazoa; phylum Arthropoda; class Insecta; order Diptera; family Tephritidae; genus Rhagoletis; species Rhagoletis zephyria. The sequence continues at coordinate 12,235 of NW_016157574.1, read as the reverse complement.
CTTGCTGGTATATTCACCGGAAGCCAATTCAACCTAACCTAACGATTTGCAGAAAGACATCTAATCACTTTTATATTGTTATCGATAACTGTAACTGTTTTCTAAACATTCATTTCTCAGCTTTGTATGAGCAGATATGGAGGATTATTAAAAATAAATAAAAAATAAAAACAGAATCGCTATTAAAAATGCCACAAATGATTATCTCCGAATTGCGGGATCATAAATGACGAACTATTAAATAATTCTCACCATTAGTTTATGAACGCGGAAACAAATCCATCAGACACAACTCAAATATCAAAATGTCAAAAGCGATTTTTCTCATTTTTAAATATGTGAAAAATGTGAGATATCGCCAAGAGATTAAAACGTGATAATCTTTCGCTTTGAAATCCCCTAGAAATGAAAACAAGTAACGAGCAAAATGGGAAAAGTTTCGAAGAAAGCGCTAGTTTCGACTTTAATGCGAAAATCGATTTGATTGTATTTAGGAAACATAAACCAAATCGACAATAATACAGCAGAGCTGAAAACAATACAAACCAATACAAATACACTCTTATGCAAAAAAAAGAACAAATGTACGTGCGAATTTGTACGTGCACTTTTTTGTTTATAAATGTGTACATATATACATATGTATGTACCCTGCAAAAAAATGTGCGACAAATCTCTATAGAGAGTATTCCGAGATTACTCTCAATCGGGTACAATTGGCCATTAATTAGTCGCAACTAGTCTTATACGGGTACTAATGGAGGTCAATTAGTCTCGACGCATCCCTTATGGGTATAATTGGAGATCAATTAGTCCCCAACTCATCTCTAACGGGTACTATTAACGATTTAATGATATGTACGCACTTAGTCAATGAAATTTCACATGCGGCGTTGGCACACAGAGAGAGTATTCGCCTAACAAAACTGAGCACCCCGGTTCGAATCTCAGCTGGCGCAAATTTTTATTTTTATTTTTTAAAAGTGACTAGTCGCTTTTTATACCCATTCGGGTATAAAGGTGAACAATTAGTCTCTTCATAGGACATGCTCGAACAAAAGCGAACAGTTCATTCCATATAAAGAGATCAAAAGTGGTATTAGTCGCATGCTCCTTTGCGATTGCTCCCGGAGTCATCCCGGATTAGTCCCATTTTTTGCAGGGTAGGTACATATGGATTTATGTATGTATGTATATATGTTTGTTTACCCATTGCACAGTCGCGTCACTCTTAAATTTTCACTGCTAATTTAGTCATTTAGCGATTAGTAGTAAACGCTTGAGTCGACAAGCCGCTCTACTCAACAACGCCGCTCCCCTTAAAAGTGACTACTACTATTCGAACAAATACAGGGTGCAAGAATAATATATGTATGTACATATGTATGTATATACATATGCACTTGCGAACTCAATAAAAATAACGCTCCGAAAACATTGTATGCAAATTAGTGAATTGTTGTCATTGCCTCAATCGGCTGAGCCGCCGCCACCGTTGCTGTCTTCACCGCGCGTGCGCCTGTAGCCAATTTAGCGTAGCGGCTAATGAGTACAATTACCGCTATATTCTAAATTCAGAAGCAATAAACTACTTATACATACGTACTAAAAAACGATTCTCCCCACTGCACAGAGGGCCAGAAGCCATTCAAAAATGGCCAAAAGTCAACTTTAGAATTTTAATTTCTTATGCTAATAGCCAAAATTTACATTTTATTTAAGGTAACTGTTAGTTAAATAATATAGCAATTGTCTCAATATTGGTGTCAAAATTTCATTTTGATGAAAATAGTTGTATTTGAAGCTTACAAGTTCGGTGTATAGTAAAATTCAATTCATAACTGACTGAACTGATTCAACCACACTTTAATTTTATGTTTTATTTTAAAATTTAAAATTAAAATTATTAATGTTTTCTGAGAGAAGCGTTCAACCACCTTAATTTAATGAAATTAAAAAATACTTAAAAAATTAAAAATTAAAAATTAAAAAATTCAAAACAAAAACAAATAAAATAATAAAAAATATAAAAATGCAAAGAAATGGAAAATATAAAACAACCAAAAAATGGAAAATACTAAAAGAAACTAAAAAGTGAAGCCTGAATTCATAATCGAAAAAAACTAAAATATTAAAAAAAATAATAAAAAGAAAAGTAAACAAAAAATAATTAAAAAAACATAAAAATCAAAAAGCGAAGTCTAAATTCGTATTTCGTAAAAAAATATAATATATAAAAAAAAGTAAAATACAAACTACAAAAAAAAAATAAAACAGTGAAGTCTACATTTGTAATTGGTAGAAAAATGAAAAATATAAAACAAAAACAAAAAATAAAAAATACCAAAAAATTAAAAAAAGTGAAGTCTACGTCCGTAGTGTAGCCTCCTGCTGGTGGTCTTCGGCAACTACATTTCATGTAGGTTGATTAAAGGCGCATTTTCTTGCCGGTCATATCGGATTTGCCATTTCGAGTTCAAGCCAATCCGAATAGCTTTCACAATATTGTCCGCCATATTGGATCCACCATTTTGAATTTTTAAAATCCAACCTCAGATTCGTAATCACCGACCCCAAAAACCGCCCGTAGAAAGTTTCAAGCCATTCCGATAAGAATTCGAATATTGGCCACTTTTTATCGTTTGCTGGCCCATAGTGCACTGAGGACAACTGCTCTACTGGGGCGCTCCGTAAGTCAAAGCCGAAAGAAAATATGTGGCGCTCAAATTCATTAGCGTCAATGTGGCATGCCGCTTATTGAAATTTGCAACGAACAAAAAGCAAAAAGAAAACCGATTTGCACTGGCAAAACGCGCGGCATTCAAAATTATTAAATAATTAAAAATTTAAATGACAGTCAAATTATGCATGATTTTTTTAAGTTTGCCAGCATTTTAAAATCATATTAAATTAAGAATAACATGAAACAAATTTTTCAAAATTATTGTGGTTTTCAATGAAAATGAGAATGTGTGAGTGAGTTTGTGTGTAAAATTTTAAATTAAATTGCTTGCAAAAGTCAAGAATTTTAAAAGTGCCTCTAATACAATATTCTGACCAACAACGAAAACACCTTGAAAACGAGTTTTGGGATTGTGGGCTGAAGGCTGTTCACACCGACTGTTGGTGTTTTCGTTGACATTTCTTACATCCTTTGTTTACAGTTTTACTGCACAAATACAAAACCAAAATACTTTTCCTTCAATTTCTTTTCATTAACAACCTTTTACTTCCATGCTTATTTTATTTTGGTCAGATCAGTTCTTCCACTAAAGTGTTCATCCGAAACGTATGTACAGAAAACTATCGAAAACGGATGCGCTTTCGGCTGCTTTCCTGAAACCAAACAAAAAACAAATTTAAGATTCAGCAATTATTTCAATTTGAATAAATAATTTTAATGTGTTGCTTCTGACGGAATTCGAACCTGGGACCTCCTGAAAGCTAACAAATAGTAGCACACTTCTCTGCGCACTCAGCTACTGGCGAATACGTAAACATGTTTTCAAACGCTCAGATTGAAAAAATATTTTAAAATTATTGTTGTGAAATAAGATGATGACATTTTTCGGATACGAAAAATTAACAATTATGGAAATCGTTTTCTGAACGTTTCCGGATACGAAAAATTTACGAAAACTGCACTGTCGGCAAAAAGTACGTTTCTCTGCTGGCTGGGGATTTCCTGCTTCTATTTCATACAAAAAATTGTAGCAAATTTTTATTTGATCACTCAAAAGATGTTTATTTCTCCACCAATTTCCATCGTTAGTAGCTTAATTATTGGCAAATAAAAAATATTACAAAAAATTTTGAAAGGGCTGTTTGCAGCTCTCAAGAAAAACTAAAAATTCATAAAAAATTACGCACGAGAATTGGAAAAAAATGTCTTTAATCAAAATTTCTTAAATCAGTTTGCAGCTCTCGAGAGAAAAATGCTAGAATATTTATTTCTTCAAGAATTTTTACACTAGAAGCAAAGTACTTTTTAACCAGCTGAAATAATGACAAATATATCGACTGCTGAGTAAAAGATCGACCTATCTCGGCAGCCAGTTCAAAACGCCTTATCTCAAAAAACTTTTCAAGAACGCCCTATTTCAGAATTTTATTAAAAAACTCGCTATCACAAAATTTGGTTGAAGAACGCCCTACCTCAGAATTGGGGTCAAAAACGCCCTATCTAACTTCAAAATGTATTGAAAATGTGCTGATATAGGGCGTTTTTGAAACGAATTCTGAAATAGGGCGGTCTTCAACCAAATTTTGAAATAGGGCGTTCTTGAAAAGTTTTTTGAGATAATGCGTTTTCGAACTGGCTGCCAAGATAGGTCGATCTTCCACTCAGCTGTCGATATCTTGTAATTTTGATGAGAATGCTACGTTTGAATTTTTTGTTTTCATAAAAATGAAAATATCTTGGGAAAATTACCTGATCTTTAAAAACGGTATACAGATCCAAAATCGACGACCCAAAATTAAGATAACGTGCCTCAGCGTTTTTTTGTGTCATAAGCTGTACCCAGAATTACAGCGGACGACGGTAAAGCGGTCGGCGGCAAGTGAACAGCTGTTCAGTTACCGCAGTGATATGCGTCCGAGTAAACACAATGGCAGCTGTGGACGGCTTCCGTTAACTGTCATTTTGATTTGGAAAGTTTCATTAAAATATTTTAATTTGTTTGGTACGTGCGTGGACATTTTCTGGAAATAAAAATGGTAAAAAAGCATTTGCAAACTTGTAAAAATAATAGAAATTATTACAATCAACAATGTGCCGCCCCCGCTGGGCGGTAAAAATAGAAACAAATTTAAATCAACCGAAAAACGTTGGCGGTAAAAATGCTGCTGCCGCAATTATGTGCCATTCCATATGTCTTCGTGAGTTTTGATTTTGACAGCGGTTAACCGTCGAACGCTCTACCGTCGTCCGCTGCAATTCTGGGTAGAGCTATAACTTGAGATTTTCCCTACAGTATTGTTTCATTGCGTCCGGAAATCCATACCACGCGTTCGTAGGTAGCTTCGGTTTCGGCGAAGTCGATCAGTCTCAGTTCATTAACGAACATTTCGTCGTGAATATTGAATTTTCACACCCTAGCACTAAAGTTGCAAAGCATGATTTTTATGCCGTTGGAGAGGGTATCGCATCTCGCCAAAGGGTTGCTCACCTTGCCCAAAGTGCACGAACGAAGACGTAAGTGGTGGTATTGAGTCTAGTCGGGCAACAGTAACAGCATAGCCAGAAGAATGCCTAAACACCATAGCACTCTCGTTTTTTACTAACAACTTGGATTACTTAATTAAGCAATTCAAATAGCTTAATTTTAAATTTTGGTAAATTAACGCTTTGTAGAAAAACTGCCAAGGGAAGTTGCGTGGACCAAGTAGATTCGATACATACCACCTACCTACCAGAACGCGGAGCACACGTGGGCTGGAAAATCCCGTTGTAATATCACTGGCCGAAGCCATTTATTTCTTTCCCTTCCTTAGTAATTGAACCACCGAGTGCGTTTTATATAGCACAAATAGTCGAGGACATTCGCCGAGTTCAAATTGGCTAAACAATTTAGAAAGTACTTGTTGAAGAATCCGTTGCGCGTGTTGGCCAAGGCGGGACAATGGCAGATATAGTGTTCAACGGTCTTCACCTCTTCCTTGTCCCTGCAACTGCGGCAAAAATCGTTGGTCGGGTATCCTATCATTTTTCCGTGTGTGCCGATCAGGCAGTGTCGGGTGATTACCCCGACTACTAATCTGAGAGAGGATAAGAGCTATGGATCGCTTTACATCAATCTTTGGCCGAATTTGCCTGGTACTATGGCAAGTTTTTTCCACAGCCCACCTGATATTTACCTCCTCGACGAGTTCCGCCTTTAGTCTGTGTTTGCAGGAGGTTAGAGGTATGCCCGCATTCTGAGCAGAATTGACTTCAGATATTTCTGTCCCCCTCCTTGCCTATGTCCAGGGATCCATATAACAGTCAAGGAGCATTTTGATGCCAGCAGGTTGAGAATCTCCCTGCATTCTATGGCTACTTTGGACGTTGTTCCGTTAGAATTGAGAGATTTGATACCAGCCTGGCTGTCAGAATAGATAGCAATAGGCCGTCCTGGAGGGGCGGTTTATGAGCCACCGAGCCGCCTCCATTATGGATGGTATGAAAACTACTACAATGGTCGGGTAAGCGAAAACTCCGGATCTTTCTTTCGCATGAAATAAAATCACGGTTCTCGCTTGCGTAAAGAGAAGATTTAATGTCTAAGCGGCAAATAACAAGGACTTCCAATTATGCGTTGGGAGCCAAAAACGCTTAGAAGGAGACGGGCAGATGTCAGTGGCGGATTAAGGGGGGTTGGTTTCCTGAATTTTGTCACAGCTCTTGAAATTCCTGCATAGCATCTTCCGCAACTTTCAAGGCCTCCGACCAATTTTCCTTTTTGATTGCAATTGCTTGACTGCATTATGTTGCAAGACATTTGTAATTCCAAAGTAGAAATAGCAGTCAGGAGCTGGGAAACTTGTATTGCAAATTTGTTGTTTTGCCATGCTGCTATCTCTCCAAGAGCTTAGAATATTTCTGGGTGAAGTTGGGCACACACATTTTTTCGATTTTCTTCTTGAATAATCGAAACTTTCCCTGAAAGAAGTTTTGTCTTTTTGGCCATCGGAAAAATCATGTAACGCTGCAATAGTCCCTAACTCATTCTGCATTCACGGCTAAGTCAAAACTATGTGCTGCACAGTACACGTAAATGACANAAAAATCGTTGGTCGGGTATCCTATCATTTTTCCGTGTGTGCCGATCAGGCAGTGTCGGGTGATTACCCCGACTACTAATCTGAGAGAGGATAAGAGCTATGGATCGCTTTACATCAATCTTTGGTCGAATTTGCCTGGTACTATGGCAAGTTTTTTCCACAGCCCATCTGATATTTACCTCCTCGACGAGTCCGCCTTTAGTCTGTGTTTGCAGGAGGTTAGAGGTATGCCCGCATTCTGAGCAGAATTGACTTCAGATATTTCTGTCCCCCTCCTTGCCTATGTCCAGGGATCCATATAACAGTCAAGGAGCATTTTGATGCCAGCAGGTTGAGAATCTCCCTGCATTCTATGGCTGGACGTTGTTCCGTTAGAATTTAGAGATTTGATACCAGCCTGGCTGTCAGAATAGATAGCAATAGGCCGTCCTGGAGGGGCGGTTTATGAGCCACCGAGCCGCCTCCATTATGGATGGTATGAAAACTACTACAATGGTCGGGTAAGCGAAAACTCCGGATCTTTCTTTCGCATGAAATAAAATCACGGTTCTCGCTTGCGTAAAGAGAAGATTTAATGTCTAAGCGGCAAATAACAAGGACTTCCAATTATGCGTTGGGAGCCAAAAACGCTTAGAAGGAGACGGGCAGATGTCAGTGGCGGATTAAGGGGGGTTGGTTTCCTGAATTTTGTCACAGCTCTTGAAATTCCTGCATAGCATCTTCCGCAACTTTCAAGGCCTCCGACCAATTTTCCTTTTTGATTGCAATTGCTTGACTGCATTATGTTGCAAGACATTTGTAATTCCAAAGTAGAAATAGCAGTCAGGAGCTGGGAAACTTGTATTGCAAATTTGTTGTTTTGCCATGCTGCTATCTCTCCAAGAGCTTAGAATATTTCTGGGTGAAGTTGGGCACACACATTTTTTCGATTTTCTTCTTGAATAATCGAAACTTTCCCTGAAAGAAGTTTTGTCTTTTTGGCCATCGGAAAAATCATGTAACGCTGCAATAGTCCCTAACTCATTCTGCATTCACGGCTAAGTCAAAACTATGTGCTGCACAGTACACATAAATGACAGCTCATCGCTGGAGCTGCATAATGTAACAACGAACAATCTATACCTACTTCCCAGCAGAAGTTGATAGTTCTTGCTAGTCCTTCTTTGGAAATGTCTTTGACTTCTAAAAAGTCGCCACGAAGCTTCTTTGTTGAATCCTTTTGCTTCGTTTACTTTTAAACTATTTTCTGGAGCTACAAACCACTGCCTTTTGTATGGCAAATATTGCGGAAATGTCAGCAAAAATTAACGGTAACTTGCAGCTACTCCAAACTTGCACTTTATTATACTAAAATTGAATGGGCTACAAAACTGCATACGAGAAAAAGGAAAACAATTATTTTCTGCTTATTAAATTATTTCATTTTTTCTCAGCAGAGTGACCCGGTCTAGACCACGTACATATGTATGCACAATATCCATATATCTTCATTTGTACATACAATTTATACACACATAGATATAAATAAATATATAAATGTTTGTTTTTGAAGCTTTAATCGAGCATCAAGTAGTATTTCCTCAGCTAATTGTTTGTGTCGTCATTTGCCTCTGATTTTGTTATTGCTTTTACTCTTTGCACTTGTTTTGGTTCTAAGTTAATTTTCAATTTCATTCGTGTTTTTTTTTAGTTTTTCTACTTGTTGCCTCATCGTTTTAATTGCGTTGATGGCTTGCCGCTTGCGTGGTATATGCGCTTTATGAGGCATACTTACATACATATGTATGTAAGTTTATACATATATGTGCACATTTTTTAGTAACTATATTTTATAGGTCCGCCAAAAACCGCCAAACCCCACAGAAAATGCAATGGGGTGACCAATACAAAATTTTTAGTATTAAAAAATGGTTAAATAAACAATTGGGATTTTCAAGAATTCTATACTATTTCTACGAAAAGTTTTTTTCCCCATATAAAATACATAGACAACTTTGAGCGACCTTTAAATATTTTTTGATTTCAAAATAAAAAATAGAAGTATATTTTTTCGGTATAGAACAATCGTAGGGGGTGAGACTAACATACATAGGTCTGGCTGGCGCCCGTAGCGTATACGTAACTCTTGAGATAACGTGGGGATTAGCCGCGCCTAGAGATGGGCGCATAACTGATTTTGACTCAGAGATGGTGGAAGTTATTTTATATAAGTTTTCTAAAGTAAAATTTTTTTTACAAATTAACATTCGAATGTCGCCGTAACTTCTTTTCAGGCTCGAAAAGGTTGGTCCACACAAATTCCCATAAAACCTGAATTCAAAAAATTCCCTTGAATGGCATACAAATTTTATTCTCTCGATTGCAGAGTTTTCGTAAAACTATAGTACTTATTGTTCGACTAAACGTTTACCTCTATTCTAATGGCCAAGGGAAAAGGGGACTAATAAAAGATGTTTACGAAATATTTTTATTACCAGCAATCAAAGGCTTTTCAGAAGTTTCAATTCTTTGGCTTTAGGAAAATCGTTTTTTTTTTGCTGTATGTAATACTTTTAGGTACCGTGTACCAAATCAAAATATATTAAAACCATCTGATAAAAGATATCAACACTGTTCACGCAAAAGCTGCACGAACAAAACTTTATATTTTTCTGATCTCATAAATATGTATTACCTCAATGTCTTTGGAGTAATAAAAAATAGGAATTCTACCTTGACGGAACTAATGACCAATTGGTGTATCAATAAGATAGCTCCATAATTTTTGACTGTAAATATCGTTACCTTAATATAGAAGGGCTCTATCTCACATCGTGTGTGTGTGTGTGTGACTTTTGTGGCGAATTCTTCCAGCGATATAAGAAATCTGTATTTGTTTCAATCTGAAGATAGGTGCTGAGATTAAAAATGTAAGATTGCTATGATTGCCATATAATTGGACGCTCTTAGATTGCAAACCGAGTGCAAGCAAAGCAAAAGATGGCGATGAAGTCGAAGCTGAAGGCGAAGGCGAATTTATTGCAATTGAAAGCATAGACAACATTCTCATCTTCGTCTTCATTCGCATTATGATAACTTTCATACAAATACATTGGTGTACTACTCTACTGTTTTTCGTCTTCAGATTCAGCTTCAGTATTGACTACATCTTCTGCTACGCTTCTACACTTGGGATTTACAAAAATTTCAAAAGAACCCTGACTATCGGAAATCTGGTTACTTAAGAACACAGGTCTTCGTCTAGACAGTATAGAACACATGCACTAAATTGTGATGATTTTTCCTCCTGTTCGCCGTCTTGACAGCTTCTATTGAAGTCGTGTGCAATTACTAGCAGACGTTGGGGAAGCCTAGGGAATAGGCGGTGTCCTTTAATCACAGAAGTTACAATGTTAATGATGTGTTTGCTTTACTTTAGTATCTTGAGTGGGTGAGGGGTACTCACATTGGTATCAGGAGTCGGACTTGAGATTCTTAATCCTCCCAATGCACGCTTGGTCTTGTTGTACGAATGCACTCAAAAGCTCCAGCCCGGAAACGACACCCGCTAAGGGTAGCAGGCGAAGAGCCTACTCTGCGATGGAAAAACAAGGTGGAGAAGGACTGCGTCTGTTGAATCAAAAGAGAAACGACTTGCGCGTTTTGTTGAACTTTAGAAAAATTGCTTAAATAATTAAAGCGTCAAAAAAGAATAGGAAACTTATAATCCCGCCTCCATCTACTTTGCTTTTCTTTTGAATTCTTCTTCTTTTGCTTGGCTCTACAACCGTTTGTCGGTATGGGACGAGGCCAGAAGACCTCGCCAATCACCTCTATCCTTTGCGAATCTGTGGCATAGTCCTTCCATTGCGTTCGTGGGTGCCCTTTCTTTCGTTGTCCACCCATGGGTGCTGAGTCGAAAGATCTTTTCACTGGTGCCTAGTCAACCATGAGTAAACCATGCCCAAGCGAGCCCAAACATTGTATTTGTATGCGCTCAACTATTTCCATGTCGTTGAAAAGCTCATCATCCCATCTTCTTTCGTAGCCGTCGCCCACGAGAATAGGGACATAGTTGCCTAGTTCTCTTTAAAGCCCCCAAAGCCTTCATTCATGTTTCTTCTCTGTATAACAGAACAGGCATGTTGGGAGATATGTATAGCGTATTTCTTATTGGTCTCTGCATTTCTATTGCCTACCGAGCACCGGTTGTCCAGAGTTATTCTCCGCTTAATTTCCAGGCTGATATTTTTGGTGCTATTTACGCTGCGTTCTATGACGACAAAGGCCTCCACTACTTCAAATTTATATGTAACTGCCAACAGTGACCTGTGTCTCAATACGCGCATACTTTTTATGTGCTGCCAGAAGGTACTTTGTCTTGTTTACCGCTATATCAACCTCTTGTGATATCTAAACTGGCAAATGCTGCCCTGACGTGTACTTAAAAATTTAACAGAGACCAGACACAGTTATAGTACTGTCAGAGAACAATTCGAAAAATCTGGAAATACACAGGTACTCATTTATCATTAATACGATATCGGTGTATTGCATAGATATGTTGCTAGAAACCGAGATCTTTATGAATTGGTATTTTATGGTGGCCATATCTTCTATGATCTATATATTCCTTAAACTTTTCAAAAAATCATAAAAATGTCATTCATAAATTGCAGATATAAATTGCACACAACCCGCCATCGATGACTTCCCCAAGGATCTGTTCACCGAGGCGCAGAGACAGTCAGGTGCTGTTGTACTTCATGTGATAGCCAGTTTATATTTATTTGTAGCATTAGCGGTAGTATGTGATGAGTACTTTGTGCCTGCAGTCGAAAAAATATGTGCAGGTGAGTGATTGCAGTCTAAAGCTTAAATTAATGGTGACATAACCATAACCATAACCATAAACATATAAAACAGCTGTTCCAACCACCCTTATGGCTAACACTGTATTCGATTAGTGGTGCCCCACCATAACGCCATAGCCATAACCATAGCCATAGAGACCAATTGAATTTTGGTTTTCCGCCATAACCATATCAAGCTGATATCTGAAGTGAGTGTTGCCAGATATTGTTAATTTAGTGATAGTGAAAGAAGTTCTGCGCAAGTAACCAACGATATTTACACATTTCTCTCGTCTGGCAACACCGACATTTTGACTACGAAAAATCAGCTGTTTATGGTTATGGTACCTTTAATCGATGATAGTTATGGGTATGGCGTTATGTTATGTCACCAATAATTTAATCCTAAAGTGAAGGAAATGTTTCTCACCAAGTTTTAGTTACCGTTGAGTTTTAAATTATGTTTACTCCTTCCCCCATCTCTCCGCAGCGTTAAATATGTCAAATGATGTGGCTGGTGCCACTTTTATGGCTGCGGCCACATCAGCGCCCGAACTATTCGTCAATGTGATAGGCACATTCATCACAGAGGGTGATATCGGTGTGGGCACCATTGTCGGCTCGGCGGTGTTCAATAT
>NW_016157573.1:248439-248646 GCF_001687245.7 Rhagoletis zephyria | reverse complement strand
GCGAACCGACGATCCCACTGACTCAGCCAGTTGCCTACGCTCTGTGCTATTACTGTGGTCCACTATTTCACTTGTTAAGCCAACTACAATCAAGCGCAGCTGTTCCGCTGCAACTCACTTGATCATGTGGTTGTTGGTTTTTGTTAATATTTCTATTACTAGAATGTTTAACTTTTAGGTGTGCTCGTCCTTAAGTTATTTGTTTTT
>NW_016157573.1:247825-248400 GCF_001687245.7 Rhagoletis zephyria | reverse complement strand
TTTTTGTTATTTTATGGCCTTATAACAATTATATTCAACAATTTTTATTGAGCTCGAGGCCATGTTTTAATGAAAACTTATTGTGGAAAAGCAACAATAAGTGGAAAAAAATAGAAGTGATAGCTATTTCGGAAATCACCACATTTCCTCATCAGACTTCTTTCAGTAGGATTCGAACTGACGATCCCACTGACTCAGCCAGTTGCCTGTGCTCTGTGCTAAGTTCGCCTTGTTAATTCTTGTTGCTTACTTCCACTATTTCAGTTGCTAAGCCAACTGCAATCAAGCGCAGCTATTGCGCTGCAATTCACTTGATCATGTGGTTATTGGCTTTGTTGGGTTTTGTTAATATTTCTATTATTAGAATGTTTAACTTTTAGGTGTGCTCGTCCTTAAGTTATTTGTTTTTTTTATTTTTATGGCCTTATAACAATTATATTCAACAATTTTTATTGAGCTCGAGGCCGTTTTTTAATGAAAACTTATTGTGAATAGCAACACTAATTTAAAAAAAAATTGAAGTGATAGCTATTTCGGAAATCACCACATTTCCTCATCAGACTTCTTTCAGTAGG
>NW_016157573.1:244705-247617 GCF_001687245.7 Rhagoletis zephyria | reverse complement strand
TTAAGTTATTTGTTCCTGTTATTTTATGGCCTTATAACAATTATATTCAAAAATTTTTATTGAATTGAGGCCGTTTTTTGTGAAAACTTATTGTGGAAAAGCAACAATAATTTGAAAAAATGGTAGAAGTGATAGCTATTTCGGAAATCACCACATTTCCTCATCAGACTTCTTTCAGTAGGATTCGAACCGACGATCCCACTGACTCAGCCAGTTGCCTATGCACCGTGCTAAGTACGCCTTGTAAATTATCGTTTGCTTTTTTCCACTATTTTCATTTTTGTTATGCCAACACAATCAAGCGCAGCTATTCCGCTGCAATTCACTTGATCATGTGGTTGTTGGTATTGTTGGTTTTTGCTAATAATTCTATTTTTAGAATGTTTAACTTTTAGGTGTGCTCGTCCTTAAGTTATTTGTTTTTGTTATTTTTTTGGCCTTTATAACAATTATATTCAACAATTTATATTGAGCTCGAGGCCGTTTTAAATGAAAATTTTTATTGTGGAAAAGCAACAATAATTTGAAAAAATGGTAGAAGTGATAGCTATTTCGGAAATCACCACATTTCCTCATCAGACTTCTTTCAGTAGGATTCGAACCGACGATCCCACTGACTCAGCCAGTTGCCTATGCACCGTGCTAAGTACGCCTTGTAAATTATCGTTTGCTTTTTTCCACTATTTTCATTTTTGTTATGCCAACACAATCAAGCGCAGCTATTCCGCTGCAATTCACTTGATCATGTGGTTGTTGGTATTGTTGGTTTTTGCTAATAATTCTATTTTTAGAATGTTTAACTTTTAGGTGTGCTCGTCCTTAAGTTATTTGTTTTTGTTATTTTTTTGGCCTTTATAACAATTATATTCAACAATTTATATTGAGCTCGAGGCCGTTTTAAATGAAAATTTTTATTGTGGAAAAGCAACAATAATTTGAAAAAATGGTAGAAGTGATAGCTATTTCGGAAATCACCACATTTCCTCATCAGACTTCTTTCAGTAGGATTCGAACCGACGATCCCACTGACTCAGCCAGTTGCCTATGCACCGTGCTAAGTACGCCTTGTAAATTATCGTTTGCTTTTTTCCACTATTTTCATTTTTGTTATGCCAACACAATCAAGCGCAGCTATTCCGCTGCAATTCACTTGATCATGTGGTTGTTGGTATTGTTGGTTTTTGCTAATAATTCTATTTTTAGAATGTTTAACTTTTAGGTGTGCTCGTCCTTAAGTTATTTGTTTTTGTTATTTTTTTGGCCTTTATAACAATTATATTCAACAATTTATATTGAGCTCGAGGCCGTTTTAAATGAAAATTTTTATTGTGGAAAAGCAACAATAATTTGAAAAAATGGTAGAAGTGATAGCTATTTCGGAAATCACCACATTTCCTCATCAGACTTCTTTCAGTAGGATTCGAACCGACGATCCCACTGACTCAGCCAGTTGCCTATGCACCGTGCTAAGTACGCCTTGTAAATTATCGTTTGCTTTTTTCCACTATTTTCATTTTTGTTATGCCAACACAATCAAGCGCAGCTATTCCGCTGCAATTCACTTGATCATGTGGTTGTTGGTATTGTTGGTTTTTGCTAATAATTCTATTTTTAGAATGTTTAACTTTTAGGTGTGCTCGTCCTTAAGTTATTTGTTTTTGTTATTTTTTTGGCCTTTATAACAATTATATTCAACAATTTATATTGAGCTCGAGGCCGTTTTAAATGAAAATTTTTATTGTGGAAAAGCAACAATAATTTGAAAAAATGGTAGAAGTGATAGCTATTTCGGAAATCACCACATTTCCTCATCAGACTTCTTTCAGTAGGATTCGAACCGACGATCCCACTGACTCAGCCAGTTGCCTATGCACCGTGCTAAGTACGCCTTGTAAATTATCGTTTGCTTTTTTCCACTATTTTCATTTTTGTTATGCCAACACAATCAAGCGCAGCTATTCCGCTGCAATTCACTTGATCATGTGGTTGTTGGTATTGTTGGTTTTTGCTAATAATTCTATTTTTAGAATGTTTAACTTTTAGGTGTGCTCGTCCTTAAGTTATTTGTTTTTGTTATTTTTTTGGCCTTTATAACAATTATATTCAACAATTTATATTGAGCTCGAGGCCGTTTTAAATGAAAATTTTTATTGTGGAAAAGCAACAATAATTTGAAAAAATGGTAGAAGTGATAGCTATTTCGGAAATCACCACATTTCCTCATCAGACTTCTTTCAGTAGGATTCGAACCGACGATCCCACTGACTCAGCCAGTTGCCTATGCACCGTGCTAAGTACGCCTTGTAAATTATCGTTTGCTTTTTTCCACTATTTTCATTTTTGTTATGCCAACACAATCAAGCGCAGCTATTCCGCTGCAATTCACTTGATCATGTGGTTTTTGGCTTTTGTTGATATTTCTATTATTAGAATAATTAACTTTTAGGTGTGCTCGTTCTGAACTTACTTCTTTTTGTTATTTGTGCTAAGTTCGCCTTGTTAATTCTTGTTGCTTATTTCCTCTATTTCATTTGTTAAGCCAACTACAATCAAGCGCAGCTATTCCGCTGCAATTCACTTGATCATGTGGTTGTTGGTTTTGTTGGTTTGTGCTAATAATTCTATTTTTAGAATGCTTAACTTTTAGGTGTGCTCGTCCTTAAGTTATTTGTTTTTTGTTATTTTTTGGCCTTTTAACAATTATATTCAACAATTTTATAATGAGCTCGAGGCCATTTTTTAAATGAAAATTTATTGTGGAAAAGCAACAATAATTTGAAAAAATGGTAGAAGTGATAGCTATTTCGGAAATCACCACATTTCCTCATCAGACTTCTTTCAGTAGGATGCGAACCGACGATCCCACTGACTCAGCCAGTTGCCTACGCTCTGTGCTACTACTGTGCTGTAAA
>NW_016157573.1:244395-244493 GCF_001687245.7 Rhagoletis zephyria | reverse complement strand
TAATATTTCTATTATTAGAATGTTTAACTTTTAGGTGTGCTCGTCCTGAAGTTACTTGTTTTTGTTATTTTATGGCCTTATAACAACTATATTCAACA
>NW_016157573.1:243451-244177 GCF_001687245.7 Rhagoletis zephyria | reverse complement strand
TTCTTTCAGTAGGATGCGAACCGACGATCCCACTGACTCAGCCAGTTGCCTACGCAATGAGCTAATACGCCTTGTAAATTATCGTTTGCTTATTTCCACTATTTTCATTTTTGTTATGCCAACACAATCAAGCGCAGCTATTCCGCTGCAATTCACTTGATCATGTGGTTGTTGGTTTTGTTGGTTTTTGTTAATATTTCTATTATTAGAATGTTTAACTTTTAGGTGTGCTCTTCGTTAAGTTATTTGTTTTTGTTATTTTATGGTCTTATAACAGTTTTATTCAACAAATTTTATTGAGCCCGAGGCCGTTTTTTAATGAAAATTTATTGTGGAAAAGCAACAATAATTTGAAAAAATGGCATAAGTGATAGCTATTTTGGAAATCACCGGNAAAACTTATTGTGGATAAGCAACAATAATTTGAAAAAATGGTAGAAGTGACACCTATTTCGGAAATCACCACATTTCCTCATCAGACTTCTTTCAGTAGGATTCGAACCGACGATCCCACTGACTCAGCCAGTTGCCTATGCACCGTGCTAAGTACGCCTTGTAAATTATCGTTTGCTTTTTTCCACTATTTTCATTTTTGTTATGCCAACACAATCAAGCGCAGCTATTCCGCTGCAATTCACTTGATCATGTGGTTGTTGGTATTGTTGGTTTGTGCTAATGATTCTATTTTTAGAATGCTTAACGTTTAGGTGGGCTCGTCCTTAAGTT
>NW_016157573.1:242895-243271 GCF_001687245.7 Rhagoletis zephyria | reverse complement strand
TTATTGTGGAAAAGCAACAATAATTTGAAAAAATGGTAGAAGTGATACCTATTTCGGAAACCGCCACATTTCCTCATCAGACTTCTTTCAGTAGGATTTGAACCGACCATCCCACTGACTCAACCAGTTGCCTACGCACTGTGCAAGTTCGCCTTGTTAATTCTTGTTGCTTATTTCCACTATTTCACTTGTGTAGCCAACTACAATCAAGCGCAGCTATTTCGCTGCTATTCACTTCTTCATGTGGTTGTTGGTTTTGTTGGGTTTTGTTAATATATCTATTATTAGAATGTTTAGTTTTAAGGTGTGCTCGTCCCTAAGTTATTTGTTTTTGTTATTTTATGGCCTTATAACAATTATATTCAACAATTTTTAT
>NW_016157573.1:214018-242845 GCF_001687245.7 Rhagoletis zephyria | reverse complement strand
TTTTCTATTATTAGAATGTTTAACTTTTTAGGTGTGCTCATCCTTAAGTTATTTGTTTTTGTTATTTTATGGCCTTATAACAATTATATTCAACAATTTTTATTGAGCTCGAGGCCGTTTTTTAATGAAAACTTATTGTGAAAGAGCAACACTAATTTAAAAAAATGTAGAAGTGATAGCTATTTTCGGAAATCACCACATTTCCTCATCAGACTTCTTTCAGTAGGATTCGAACCGACGATCCCACTGACTCAGCCAGTTGCCTATGCACCGTGCTAAGTACGCCTTGTAAATTATCGTTTGCTTTTTTCCACTATTTTCATTTTTGTTATGCCAACACAATCAAGCGCAGCTATTCCGCTGCAATTCACTTGATCATGTGGTTGTTGGTATTGTTGGTTTTTGCTAATAATTCTATTTTTAGAATGTTTAACTTTTAGGTGTGCTCGTCCTTAAGTTATTTGTTTTTGTTATTTTTTTGGCCTTATAACAATTATATTCAACAATTTATATTGAGCTCGAGGCCGTTTTTTAAATGAAAATTTATTGTGGAAAAGCAACAATAATTTGAAAAAATGGTAGAAGTGATAGCTATTTCGGAAATCACCACATTTCCTCATCAGACTTCTTTCAGTAGGATTCGAACCGCCGATCCCACTGACTCAGCGAGTTGCCTACGCACTGTGCTTAGTTCGCCTTGTTAATTCTTCTTGCTTATTTCCACTATTTCACTTGTTAAGCCAACTACAATCAAGCGCAGCTATGGCGCTGCAATTCACTTGATCATGTGGTTATTGGCTTTTGTTGATATTTATATTATTAGACTGTTTAACTTTTAGGAGTGCTCGTCCTGAAGTTACTTGTTTTTGTTATTTTGCGGCCTTATAACAATTATATTCAACAAATTTTATTGAGCTCGAGGCCGTTTTTTAATGAAAATTTATTGTGGAAAAGCAACAATAATTTGAAANTGTGCTAAGTTCGCCTTGTTAATTCTTGTTGCTTATTTCCACTATTTCACTTGTTAAGCCAACTACAATCCGCTGCAATTCACTTGATCATGTGGTTGTTGGCTTTTGTTGATATTTATATTATTAGAATATTTAACTTTTAGGTATGCTCGTTCTGAACTTACTTCTTTTTGTTATTTTTTGGCCTTATAACATTTATATTCAACAAGTTTTATTGAGCTCGAGGCCGTTTTTTATTGAAAACTTATTGTGGAAAAGCAATAATAATTTGAAAAAATGGTAGAAGTGATAGCTATTTCGGAAATCACCACATTTCCTCATCAGACTTCTTTCAGTAGGATTCGAACCGACGATCCCACTGACTCAGCCAGTTGCCTATGCACCGTGCTAAGTACGCCTTGTAAATTATCGTTTGCTTTTTTCCACTATTTTCATTTTTGTTATGCCAACACAATCAAGCGCAGCTATTCCGCTGCAATTCACTTGATCATGTGGTTGTTGGTATTGTTGGTTTTTGCTAATAATTCTATTTTTAGAATGTTTAACTTTTAGGTGTGCTCGTCCTTAAGTTATTTGTTTTTGTTATTTTTTTGGCCTTATAACAATTATATTCAACAATTTATATTGAGCTCGAGGCCGTTTTTTAAATGAAAATTTATTGTGGAAAAGCAACAATAATTTGAAAAAATGGTAGAAGTGATAGCTATTTCGGAAATCACCACATTTCCTCATCAGACTTCTTTCAGTAGGATTCGAACCGACGATCCCACTGACTCAGCCAGTTGCCTATGCACCGTGCTAAGTACGCCTTGTAAATTATCGTTTGCTTTTTTCCACTATTTTCATTTTTGTTATGCCAACACAATCAAGCGCAGCTATTCCGCTGCAATTCACTTGATCATGTGGTTGTTGGTATTGTTGGTTTTTGCTAATAATTCTATTTTTAGAATGTTTAACTTTTAGGTGTGCTCGTCCTTAAGTTATTTGTTTTTGTTATTTTTTTGGCCTTATAACAATTATATTCAACAATTTATATTGAGCTCGAGGCCGTTTTTTAAATGAAAATTTATTGTGGAAAAGCAACAATAATTTGAAAAAATGGTAGAAGTGATAGCTATTTCGGAAATCACCACATTTCCTCATCAGACTTCTTTCAGTAGGATTCGAACCGACGATCCCACTGACTCAGCCAGTTGCCTATGCACCGTGCTAAGTACGCCTTGTAAATTATCGTTTGCTTTTTTCCACTATTTTCATTTTTGTTATGCCAACACAATCAAGCGCAGCTATTCCGCTGCAATTCACTTGATCATGTGGTTGTTGGTATTGTTGGTTTTTGCTAATAATTCTATTTTTAGAATGTTTAACTTTTAGGTGTGCTCGTCCTTAAGTTATTTGTTTTTGTTATTTTTTTGGCCTTTATAACAATTATATTCAACAATTTATATTGAGCTCGAGGCCGTTTTAAATGAAAATTTTTATTGTGGAAAAGCAACAATAATTTGAAAAAATGGTAGAAGTGATAGCTATTTCGGAAATCACCACATTTCCTCATCAGACTTCTTTCAGTAGGATTCGAACCGACGATCCCACTGACTCAGCCAGTTGCCTATGCACCGTGCTAAGTACGCCTTGTAAATTATCGTTTGCTTTTTTCCACTATTTTCATTTTTGTTATGCCAACACAATCAAGCGCAGCTATTCCGCTGCAATTCACTTGATCATGTGGTTGTTGGTATTGTTGGTTTTTGCTAATAATTCTATTTTTAGAATGTTTAACTTTTAGGTGTGCTCGTCCTTAAGTTATTTGTTTTTGTTATTTTTTTGGCCTTTATAACAATTATATTCAACAATTTATATTGAGCTCGAGGCCGTTTTAAATGAAAATATTTATTGTGGAAAAGCAACAATAATTTGAAAAAATGGTAGAAGTGATAGCTATTTCGGAAATCACCACATTTCCTCATCAGACTTCTTTCGGTAGGATTCGAACCGACGATCCCACTGAATCAGCCAGTTGCCTACGCACTGTGCTAAGTTCGCCTTGTTAATTCTTGTTGCTATTTCCACTATTTCACTTGTTAAGCCAATTAGAATCAAGCAGCGCAGCTATTCCGCTGCAATTCACTTGATCATGTGGTTGTTGGTTTTGTTGGTTTTTGCTAATAATTCTATTTTTAGAATGTTTAACTTTTAGGTGTGCTCGTCCTTAAGTTATTTGTTTTTGTTATTTTTTTGGCCTTTATAACAATTATATTCAACAATTTATATTGAGCTCGAGGCCGTTTTAAATGAAAATTTTTATTGTGGAAAAGCAACAATAATTTGAAAAAATGGTAGAAGTGATAGCTATATCGGAAATCACCACATTTCCTCATCAGACTTCTTTCAGTAGGATGCGACCTGACGATCCCACTTACTCAGCCAGTTGCCTACGCACTGTGCTACTACTATGCTCCACTATTTCACTTGTTAAGCCAACTACAATCAAGCGCAGCTATTTCGCTGCAATTCACTTCTTCATGTGGTTGTTGGTTCTGTTGGGTTTTGTTAATATTTCTATTATTAGAATGTTTAATTTTAAGGTGTGCTCGTCCTTAATTTATTTGTTTTTGTTATTTTATGGCCTTATAACAATATATTCAACAATTTTTATTGAGCTCGAGGCCGTTTTTTATTGAAAACTTATTGTGGAAAAACAACAATAATTTGAAAAAATTTAGAACTGAAAGCTATATCGGAAATCACCACATTTCCTCATCAGACTTCTTTCAGTAGGATGCGACCTGACGATCCCACTTACTCAGCCAGTTGCCTACGCACTGTGCTACTACTATGCTCCACTATTTCACTTGTTAAGCCAACTACAATCAAGCGCAGCTATTTCGCTGCAATTCACTTCTTCATGTGGTTGTTGGTTCTGTTGGGTTTTGTTAATATTTCTATTATTAGAATGTTTAATTTTAAGGTGTGCTCGTCCTTAATTTATTTGTTTTTGTTATTTTATGGCCTTATAACAATTATATTCAACAATTTTTATTGAGCTCGAGGCCGTTTTTTATTGAAAACTTATTGTGGTTGTGGAAAAACAACAAGAATTTGAAAAAATTTAGAACTGAAAGCTATATCGGAAATCACCACATTTCCTCATCAGACTTCTTTCAGTAGGATTCGAATCGACGATCCCACTGACTCAGCCAGTTGCCTACGCACTGTGCTAAGTTCGCCTTGTTAATTCTTGTTGCTTATTTCCACTATTATTTAAAAAAAATAGGGACTTGGAAAGCGGGTTAAAAATTGGTTAAAAATAATAAAAACAATTAATCTTTTTGTTGCATAATCTGCCGTTTGGCTTGTTTTGTGCATTAAAACTGTTTTTTATTTTGTCGTTTAATTGTTTTTTGTATAAGCAGCCTTATTAAAAAAAAAAAAATAGGGACTTGGAAAGCGGTTTAAAAATTGGTTAAAAATAATAAAAACAATTAATTTTTTGTTGCATAATATTCCGTTTGGCTTGCATTGTGCATTAAAACTGTTTTTGATTTTGTCGTTAAATGGTTTTTTTCTTTTAACAGCCTTATTTAAAAAAAAATAGGGACTTGGAAAGCGGTTTAAAAATTGTTTAGAAATAATAAAAACAATTAATTTTTTGTTGCATAACTTGCCGTTTGGTTTGGTTTGTGCTCTAAAACTGTTTTTGATTTTGTCGTTTAATTGTTTTTTGTATAAGCAGCCTTATTAAAAACAAAAATAGGGACTTGGAAAGCGGTTTAAAAATTGGTTAAAAATAATAAAAACAATTAATTTTTTTGTTGCATAATTTGCCGTTTGGCTTGTTTTGTGCATTAAAACTGTTTGTGATTTTGTTTTATTAATTGTTTTTTGTTTAAACAGCCTTATTTAAAAAAAATAAATAGGGACTTGGAAAGCGGTTTAAAAATTGGTTAAAGATAATAAAAACATTTAATTTTTTTGTTGCATAATTTGCCGCTTGGCTTGCTCTGTTCACTAAGACTGTTTTTGATTTTATCGTTTAAGTGTCTTTTGTTTAAACAGCCTTATTTAAAAAAAAAAAAATAGGGACTTGGAAAGCGGTTTAAAAATTGGTTAAAAATAATAAAACCAATTAATTTTTTTGTTGCATAATTTGCCGTTTGGCTTGTTTTGTGCACTAAGACAGTTTTTGATTTTGTCGTTTAATTGTTTTTTGTTTAAACAGCCTTATTAAAAAAAAAAAAATAGGGACTTGGAAAGCGGTTTAAAAATTGGTTAAAAATAATAAAAATAATAATTTTTTTTGTTGCATAATTTGCCGTTTGAATTGTTTTGTGCATTAAAACTGTTTTTGATTTTGTCGTTTGATTGTGATAAGAAAGCTTCTTAATTTTTTGAATTTTAACCATGGTGATTATTGTTTGTTTAAATTTCAAAGTGGTACATAAAGAAACCGGGGTTGCTTTTCTATTATATTATTAACCTTTTCTTCTAAAAATTATTGAACATTGAAAAAAAATTCCAAAATTTTTAATTATTTTTTTTTTTAAATATTTTTTTTAAGGTGAACTAGCTCATCTTAGAACGGCAAAAAAACGGCAAATTTTGACATAAAGCCAAGTCGTTTGTCTTTGAGTTTAATTTGAGCTAACTTTATATAAAATTAGCAAAACACCTTATATCTAAAAAAAATACCAGAGCGACAAAATTATTTTTTCCACAACTAATTAACGGCAAGAAAATGGCAAATTCATGGGTATATGCGACATTTTTTGCTAGATGTTGTTTCGCTAACTTTATACACATTAACAAGTGAAATAGTGGAGATAAGCAACAAGAATTAACAGGCGAACTTAGCACAGTGCGTAAGCAACTGGCTGAGTCAGTGGGATCGTCGGTTCGAATCCTACTGAAAGACCTCTGATGAGGAAATGTGGTGATTTCCGAAATAGCTATCACTTCTACCTTTTTTTTCAAATTATTGTTTTCATTAAAAAACGGCCTCGAGCTCAATAAAAATTGTTGAATATAATAATAAAAACATAAAATAAATAGCCCAATCCGGGCGACCGCATCACTTTGGCTGCATTTCTTTATTCATTCTGAACGTTTGGAATAAGCTTTTTTGTTTATTTATTCTTTAGAACGTTCCTGATGATATGTTGACGTATATTTCAAACGCATTCTGTTTATTCCGGCTGTGAAATGGGATTATCCGGAATGTATAAAGAAACGCAGCCTTTGTCGCGTATTTTGTATTCAAAGATGAAGGCAATAACGACAAAAAATTAATATAGTAGATAGATCATTTTATATTCAAGAAAACAAATCACATAAAATGAGATGTCTAGATTTTTCCAATAGTGATATTTCACCCACTGGTGATAAAAAAAGAAATTAAATCACCCTAACGCTCATCACTAATATTGCTATTCACAATCTCGTTTACATTTAAAATGGCAATACACAATTTCATTTTGAATTATGAAATATAGGTACAGTCAGTCAATAAAGTTTAGGTACAGCGAATTTTTTACAATACGGGCAACTATTTTTTAAATATTTTATTGTTCGCCAATTTTTTATAAAAATATGTTTAATTCTACAACAAAAACCCCAAAAATCAAAGTTCCAAACCTGGTGCAAAATTAAAGAAAAATCTGCAAAATTTCATCCAACTATTGCACTTTTTATTTACGCTCTATAGAAAAAAGTTGGGTATGCAGTTTTTTAGCCCATTCAATTTTAGTATAATAAAGTGAAAGTTTGAGGTAACTAGGACTTACCATTGATTTTTAGCAATTTTTTTTCGTTGAAGGTGTCGCTCATTTTCTCCATATAAAATAATGTTTGATATTTTTTTTATATGGAAAAAATGTGCGACACCTTCAACAATATAAAATGTCCCAAAAATCACTGGTAAGTCCTAGCTTCCTCATACTTGCACTTTATTATACTAAAATTGAATGGGCTAAAAAACTGCATACCCAACTTTTTTCTAGAGAGCGTAAATAAAAAGTGCAATATTTGAATGAAATTTTGCAGATTTTTCTTTAATTTTGCACAAGGTTTGAAACTTTGATTTTTGGGGTTTTTGGTGTAGGATTAACCGTATTTTTGTAAAAAATTAGCGAAAAATTAAATATTTGAAAAATAGTTGCCCGTATTGTAAAAAATTCGCTGTATCTAAACTTTATTGACTGACTGTATGTCCTGCTTGAAAATTTCGCTTGCGTTCTCCTTTTAATTTTCGCAAGCGGGACGAAATTTTGTTGACTTTTTTACCGACTTCCAAAAAAGGAGGAGGTTATCAGTTCGTCGGGATACTTTTTTTTATGTATGTTACCGCATAACTTTGGAGCACGTCGACCGATTTCGATAATTCTTTTTGCATCGGAAAGGTAGTGTCTCAGAAGTGGTCCCGTACTAATCTGGTTTAGATCCGATCATTGCATCATGAAATATATATAGATATACATTTTTTGAGTCGGTTTTTTTGCTAACAATTACTTGTTTCATACATACTTTTTTGCATACTTTTTTCACGAAATTAAAACGCATTCATATTTTAAATCATCTGCAATCCACCACTCCATTTTATTTTTTTTAAATAAATACATAACAATTTTTAAGTCTGATAAGGAAATGTGGCGATTTCCGAAATAGCTATCACTTCTACCATTTTTTTCAAATTATTGTTGCTTTTCCACAATAAGGGAATACTTTGGTTCCGGATAATAATTACAAAGAGTTTTGGGTTTATTTGTGCACGATAATTAAAGCTGATCTGTGTATGTACAGAGAGTTTTGTTTTTTTTTTTAATTTAGATTAAACTCTCGTATGACTGCTAACATCAAATACTAGGGCGCGTGCGCGTTGACCGATGTTAATTGCTGAACTTCCGTATCGCTGCCTTGGCACGATGATGGGCAGCGACCGTGCACGCTCGTTAATCATTCTTTCGGAGTTCACACTGCTGCGGCCAAAGGATGCCCGCACGGCCGCTGAATTAAGTTTAAGCGGCGGCTTAAACATCGTCCCCGCCCTGCAGGAAAGCGTTGCTGATCGTCTCCTGCAGCTCATTTAGGGCACGGATCGCGTTGCCAAGGACGCGGTGAGTGGTGCGGCCCTGGTAATTGGCCGTTTGTAGGCATTGGGGTGTGCGAGCGATCGTCCGTTGGGCGCGTTCTTGCGCGGCGCTTGGTTGCGCGGGTTCTTCTGCGCCTTCTTCAGCGCCTTTTTCTTCGGCGGTGCACGCCGCTGGACGCTCCTTGGGGCCTTTGTGGCCGATTCTCGTTTCTTGGGCCCCTGTTTCCTTGGCCCCGTGCGCGCATGGGTATTGGCTGCCACATGCAGCAGCGTGTAGTGTGGGGGAGCTCAAGGCAGTTGACGCAGTAGACCTGCGCGCGGGCTACTCCCAACCGTGTGCGGCTTCATCGCCTTGAAGGCCGGGCACGTCCGCAAAGCGTGGTACTGGTGGCAGAGCCGGCATTGTAGGCAGTTGTCTGTCTCCACCGTTGGAGCCAGGGAGCATGCCTTCCGTGCTGCCATGATGTCTTCTATCTGGAAGTAGAAGCAAAGGCAGAGAAACTAGAAGTACTTTGGTTTACTATTTAAACGGGAAGTTAAGACCCTTAATATACAGAAGGAAAATATGTATAGAGTTATTTATTGTGCTTTTGGAAGGAAGCAGAGTTTGACAAGTGGCCGCGTGATAACTCCGTTATGTGTACGGACTTCCACGACACGTATGTGGTTATCAGGGTCGTGGCGAACGTTTTCGATTCGTCCCAATCGCCACTCGGTGGAGGGGAGCGAATCTTCTTTGATCACGACGAGGTCACCTGAGGGCTGAGGATCGCGTTGTGGGGTTTTCCACTTGTACCTCTTCTGAAAATCCTTGAGGTAATCTTCTTTCCAGCGGCGATTAAATTGGTGGTGAAGTGCTTTGACTTTCTCCCACCGGTTTAGTAGAGAGAGGTCTTCTGCATTAGGCTCGAGAATGGCCAAGAGCTGTTCACCTCGAAGGATGTGACCCGGAGTAAGCACTGTCATATCTGCTGGGTCTTGATAAAGTGCAGATAGAGGCCTCGAATTGAGGACTGCTTCAATTCGAACCAGAAGCGTCGTGAATTCTTCGAAAGTAAACTTATGGGTTGCAGCGGTTTTCTTTAAATGGATTTTAAAGCTTTTCACTGCAGATTCCGACAAGCCGCCCATGTGGGGGGCGATGGGTGGTATATATTGCCAGTTGATGCCTTGAGGGGCATATTTTTTGACAATGTCTGCGGAACATTCGTTAAGGAATATAACGAAGTCGCGTTCTGTTGCGCGCTGGGTGCCAATGAACGTCTTTCCATTGTCGCTCATCATTTTTGAGGGGAAAACTCGTCTGCCAACGAAGCGGGCGAATGCTGCTCGAAAAGCCTCGGTAGTAAGTTCTGAGCATAGCTCGAGATGCACTGCCTTTGTGGAAAAAAAGACCAAAACTGCAACGTATCCATTGATAAAATCTACTCCCGTTGTGGAAAATCGGAGTGAGAAGCTGCAGCGCTCAGGGGATAGAGCAGCCATTATTTGGATGCGTCTTTGTTGCTTATAAAGCGTGCACACCTTGCATTGAAAAATGCATTTCTTAATTAGAGGTTTTATCTTTGGTACGTAGTACTCTCGCCTTACCATTTGGAGCATTAATCGTGTTTCTGCGTGAAGAAGCAGCGAGTGTAAAAACTCCAAATATAGCTGGCAGAACCTCGATTCGGTAGGGAGAATTATTGTTATTATAATTATTAATTATACATTAGCCCGTAGAAGTCCGTCTTTGTCCAACGAAGGATTGAGAATAAGAAGAGGACTTTTTTTGTTAAGTGGCTTTTTCTCTTGCAAAGCGCTGTTTCGCGTTGATAAGACGAATTTTTGCATATTGAAATTCGTTATGTGTCAGATGTGGATAGGTGATTGTAGCTAACCCCTTTGATTTGGTGGGGGCATTACTCACGAAGCGGAACATGTACGCAGTCACGCGGAGTGCTCGAGAGAAAAAAGAAAAGCGATCAAGAAAATCGACCTCTTCTGCGAGCGCGTGATATACCTCCAACCTGCGCTTTTCTGGTGGAGATGCACTGCATGCCTTTGACCTTGGCCATGCATCCATGCCACCTTTTCTCTTCGAAGGCTTCTTTGGCTATTATGGTTTTAAGTATTGTGGCAGCCAAGGACACAATTTACGCCGAACGTTACGGTTTTGAGATTATAATCGGTGACAGGACAGTCAGCCGACGTGCGAAACAAGATTCGCTGAAAATGTTTATCGTCCTCGTGGATGAGTATTTGACGATACATGTTTTCAATGTCCCCATTGAACAAGAATCTGTGCATTCGCCACTGCAGAATAAGCAGCATGAGATCCGGCTCGAAGGACTATGAATACTTTTTCGCTTGGTCCTTTTGCACTCACCCCACTACACTGTAATTTCCGTTTGAAGGAAAAGACTTTGGTTCCGGGTAATAATTACAAAGAGTTTTGGGTTTATTTGTGCACGACAATTAATTCTTATCTGTGTATGTCCAAAGCGGGGTCTTTTTTTTAATTCCGATTTACCTCTCGTATGACTGCTAACATCAAATACTAGGGCGCGTGCGCGTTGACCGATGTTAATTGCTGAACTGCCGTGTCGCTGATTTGGCACGATGATGGGTAGCGGCCGTGCGCGCTCGTTAATCATTATTTCGGAGTTCACACCGCTGCGGCCCAAGGATGCGCGCACGGCCGCTGAATAAAGTTTAGGCGGCGGCTTAAACAATCAGTTTTTCATTAAAAACGTCCTCAAGCTCAATGAAAATTGTTGAATTTTGAATAAGCATTAACTCTTTCTAAATTTGTATTTTTTGTTTTTTGAAAATTAATAGTTCCAAACTACTAAAATTACAGATGAAATCAAGCAAGATCTCGCAAACCACTCGGTATGCTAGAAAAAATGTATGTATGTAAGGTCTGCACGTGTGGGATCTCGGATGAATTGTCACGCAAACTAGATTTTCAAGCAGGTGAAGGCGGACAGTAATTTAAATTTAAAAGGACTAAGAATCAAAGGGCTAGCAGAGATTAGAGCGTTGGGTTCAAAAAGTATTTTTGGTGTTAAAATTGTACTTAAAATCGGTAAATTGTACTTTTGTACTTTTTAAACCTAATTGTACTGAAAAAAGTACAATTGTACTTAAAATATCAACACTGACCCCAAACATTCTTAACTTAATAAGTAAAAAAGCGCAAATTAAGAAGGGAATGGCAAAGAACTCGCTCTCCTAAGTTTCTACAGGAGCTGAATGCGTGTACAAAGGAATTACGTATTTTGCATGATTCAATAATAAAAGGTTGGATAACCTGGCAGTTGTCTCGCAAATATTAATATAGATTTTTTCTTGTGCAGGTCTGGATCATTTGTGTGTCCGTCCACCAAACGTAAGTCAATTTAATATATTGAACATGTAATTTTTAAATGCAACAAATATAATAATTTTTAAAAGATTAATTTATTTATATTATATCAATTTCATCTTTACTAATTGTATATTCCTTCATATCGCACACCGTCTTCAAAAGAATCCCAACTAAAATAATAAGTTTGTCAGAAAATGCGAAAAACTATTTCTTAGCACATGATAATCATATGGGCTTTACCTTACCTTAGGTTTGTTTTTAACAAATTATAACAAAAATTTGCTCCAGCTTTTGCAAATATAATAATTTTTAAAAGATTAATTTATATATATTATATCAATTTCATCTTTACTAATTGTATATTTCTTCATATCGCACACCGTCTTCAAAAGAATCCCAACTCAAAATAATAAGTTTGTCAGAAAATGCGAAAAACTATTTCTTAGCACATGATAATCATATGGGCTTTACTTTACCTTAGGTTTGTTTTTAACAAATTATAACAAAAATTTTCTCCAGCTTTTGCTGAAGGGTAAATAAAAGCTCTGTGTAGATTTGTAGCGCATAAATCCAAAAATGCCAAATTTTGAGTTGTTCATCATTCCCTGATTATAATAATGGGATTCGGTAGTAGTGCACTTTAGCGGAACTAGGTCAAAATGGCCGGAAAAAGTTCGAGAGTGGTATCAATCGTCGCGTCTTAACGCCAATAATAACAATCCGAGAAATTAACATTTTTAATTCATTAAAGAGTTATTTGCAACACTCCGCACTATGTTTTGATGAATTTCACGCAAATTAATGGAATAAATGAACTTAATTTAACACGTATTTATTAGTTTTTATACATTTGTAATGTTTTAAGTGTGCACTTTCGCGAAATTCTGTATTTAATAGCAATATTCCGATAGTGAAAATCCGCACAACAATCTTGTGTAGGTAATATAAATAAGTTGGAGGAAAACTGGTGGTGCCACTCTATTAATAAAATTTGTATTTCAACTTTAAAAACACCCAAATAATGCACAAGAAATATACTTTTGTGAAAAGGAGAGTTTTGTTATTTTTCTTCGCACGCAGAAAGGAGAATTCTACGTAGTGAGGGTTATAATTTCTAAGTGCGGCCGAAGGAGAAAGAAAGGAGAATTCTACGTTGTGAGGGTTATAATCCCTAAGCGCGGCCGAAGGCCGCTTACGCAGAAAGGTGTTTTCTGCAAAAGGTGTTCAGCCAATTTTCTTTGACAACACAAGAAGGAGAATACGTAGTGAGGGTTATAATCCCAAAACGCGGCCAAAGGCCGCCTACGCAAAAAGTAATTCGACGCACAAACACTTTTTAATAGTGGCAGCAGCAATTTACCTGCATTTTATTTTTAATAGAGTGGCAACACTAGCTTTCCTCCATCTTATTTATATTAACTTCACGAGATTGCTGTGCGGATTTGCAACATTGCAATATTCCAATTTAATACAGAATTTCGTAAAAATTTACACCTAAAACATCACAAATGTATAAAAACTAATGAATACGTGTTCAGTTGAGTCCATTTACTCCATTTATTTGCGTCAAATTTATCAAAACATAGCGCGAAAAGTGGAAGTGTTTTTTGCGAATAAATCTGTAATGAATTAAAAATTTGAATTTCTTGGATTATTGTTGTTCGCATTAAAACGCGTCGATTGATACCCCTTGAATTTTTTCATCACTTTTGGCCTGGTTCCGCTGAAGTGCACTTTTACCTGGGATTCTTCCGACTAATGGATGCAGGGGGTTAACGAAGCCGGTGGCGGGGATCCTTGCGACGGCAATGGTGGACCGGTGGAGGTGGCTTGGCGACGATGGTTAGGTGTCAATTGCTGACTACGGTTGCTGCGGTTTACAGCCGGCCACCGCAATAGCGAAAAACTGTAGACAGCGGCACGGGCCAGAGACGTACAATCAAGCTGAAGCGCGGAGGGCCCGCGCGTTGCTGCTATTCTAAATGAAACCACGGATGAAAAACAGTTAAAACTATTGCGAACGACTTCGCGTCTGCAGGAAAGATAGTTCACTATTCTTGCGTGAGGTTTTTATGGTTGTAAGGCACAATGAATGAATATATGCACGCGGTATTCACGAGATCCAAAAGATTAATAATAAAAAAATGCAAAACTGGACAATTATGTTTGTCTCTATGACAACTGTCAAACGGCCGTTTGAGGGTTGCCAATACCTACTGAAGTTTAAATAAGTGTTATACAATTCAAAGTGTTTGCGCAAACTTACATTTGTACTAATGCAATTCAGATATTCAAATAGCAAATTGAGTGATGTTTGATGATAAATGGATTAGTTCATGAATAATTCAAATTGCAAGGTAAGGAATATGACATAACAAATGCGATACACTTATATAGTTCTAGAATTTAAAGGTTACAACTCAATCGGCCGTAATCGCTTAAAAATCGTCGCGGCCCTAGGCGCGCTAAGCGGCTAGTGTCTCTTTCAATTCCTTAAGCGCACGTAGAGCTTCATGAACTAACCGCCGGCTGACCTTTCCTATGTATGCTGCAGTGCGCAGTCCGCGCGTGGTATATTTGATCGTGCGGTTTTCTACACGAGTTGGACGATGACGGTGAGACGCATGATCATTGGTACGACGAGGCGTGGTGCGCCCTTGCGGATTTTTCTGTTTCCGCTGAACTTCCTTCGGGACTGCCTGAGATGCTTTACGGTTGACTGATTACGGCACTTTACGCTGGAGTAGCGTGTGATGGCGTAAATCGCAGAATCTGCATCTGGCCGTGCACTCGCCGGTAGCGTTCGACAATGCGAGGCAATTTGTGCAGAAGTTATGAGCCCGGGCCAGTAGGTATCTTTGTTCCGGCTGCATCCTTTTAAATATAAGACACAAGCGGAGTGGGTGGTGGCGAACACAGACACGGAATTTTTGATAATCCTCCGGCGTCAATACCACGCTGGATCGCTCAAACTTGCGCGGGCAGGCTGCGAAGCATTGTCGATTTCCATCTGCAAAGATGCATTTTCATAAGGTATTAGTGATATACTTGAGAGTGGGTGCAGGATTGAGTGTATTTGATGTGATTTTGGTGTTTTTTGTTTGTTTTATGGGCAAGTGACTCAAATAGCACAATTTTGTATAAATTGAGAGCTTACTTTGAGCCGAAGATAAGGGATGGAATACAAAGTGGGCTTAGGGAACCTAGTGGGAATGCAGCGATGAGTCTAAAGGGTTGCGAATGCTATTTATGATATTTACTCGGTTTCTACGAGAGAACATTGGACATCCGACGGAGGGAGGAAACATAGCTTCACAATCGGTCGAGTGAGGATGCCGGAATGAGTGCAAACGTCGACAACACGAATGCGCCCATCTGGTCCAGGATGCGACTTCTCAATGCGTCCCAGACGCCATTCGGTTAGCGGTAGCATGTCGTCATTGATAATGTCGTCATTGATTGACACTCTCCAACCTTTGGTTCAGTTGTAGCGTCCTTCCATCGATATCGCTTATGCAGATCCTTAAGGTAGTCCGCCTTCCAGCGTCGGCTGAACTGGTGATGCAGAACCTTAATTTTTTCCATCGATTTAAGAAGCACAGATATTCGTGATTCACTTCGGGAAGCGATATCAACGGCGCCTCCTTTAGAAAGTGCCCAAGAGTGAGGGCCGTAAAATCTGTGGGATCCTGGGAGAGTAGCGAGAAGGGTCGAGAGTTTAGCAAAGCTTCAATCCTTATGAGTAGGGTGGTGAATTCCTCGAAAGTAAATTTGTGAAATCCGGCAGTTTTTTGAGATGCATTTCAAAACTGTCCACTGCGGATTCCCTCCAACCGCCCATGTGAGGGACACTTAGGGGAATAAACTTCCAATCGATGCCTTTTGGGGAGTATTTTGTAATCACATTATTAGACACTTGCTTGAGGAAGGTGGAGAATTCTCGTTCGGTGGCTCGTTTACCTCCGATAAAAGTCCGGCCGTTATCGCTCATCATTCGAGAGTGGTAACCACGACGCCCTATGAAGCAAGCAAACGGGGAGAGAAACGCATCAGTGGTGAGGTCGGAGCACAGCTCAAGGTGAACGGCCATTGTAGAGAAACATACAAAGACAGCCACATAGCCTTCCACAAGGGTGTGCGATTTTAGCAATGAGGCCTTTATGTTAAAAGGTCCAGAAAATTCGACTCCGGTAGTGGTGAAAGGTTGAGCGTATGTGCACCGCTCAGGGGGCAGGGCTGCCATTATTTGGGAACGCATTTGCTGCTTATGGACAGTACAAGGTTTCCATTGGAAAATGCATTTTTTGATGAGCGGTTTGAGCCGGGGGATATCAAATTCCTGCCGAATAACTTGTTCCATGAGACGCGACTCCGCATGCAGAAGTAATTCATGTATGAAGCGAATATACAGGGCAGCAAAGCGAGATTTTGCAGGTATTATGAGTGGATGTCGCTCATTGTAGCTCAATGTGGAATAAGCTAGTCGACAATTGACACGGAGGAGCTCAGTCTTGTCAAGAAATGGATTGAGATTGAGCAGTGAGCTGTGTTTTCCGATTGGCGTCGAATTGGATAAATTTGTCTTTTCATTAGGAAAGTATCGAGTTTGAGTCAAGGCTATGAGACGCTGTTTTGTGATGCGAAGGTCGTCGTGAGTTAGAGGGCCGTGCTGAATAGCAAGTATTCCTTTTACTCGATCCCTTAGATTACTTAAAATCTAAAAACGTATGCCATGACTTTTAGAGCGCGCGAGTATAAAGAAAAACCATCGAGAATGTCGGAACTCTCTTCGGCTGCATGAAATGCTTCGACACGGCGTACTTCTGGTGGGCTGACTTCTCGGTATGACGACTTTGGCCGTTTTTCGGGGGGCTTGCTAGTCATTCTGGGCCATTCCACCAAAAGGACGAAGCTGCCAAGTCAAAAGGTTTGCATCCTCTAGTGCCCATGTCAGCGGTATTGTCTTGACTGCGTACATGCCGCCAAGTGGCGTTTCCGATTAGATCAATTATTTGCGCGGTACGATTGGACACAAAGGTCTTCCACATGTGAGGAGGCTTTTTTAGCCAGGCTAAAACAATCTCCGAATCGGACCACGGAATTAATTTCCGCTTAGAGAGGCTGAGATGAGATTGGACGATTGCGACTAGTTTAACTAGGAGAAGGGCGCCGCACAACTCAAGCCGTGGTAAACTTGTCGTTCGAAGCGGCGCCACTTTGCCTTTGGCAACCAAAAGGTGAAAAGAGATATTGGGGCCATCCGTGGTTCGAAGATAGATGTTTGCGCAGTACGCCTTTTCGGAAGCGTCGCAGAGCCATGCAGTTCGACCTGTTGGTCGGGGATATATCTGATCCATCGAGGTATTTGGATGCCCGAGATTGCTTGGAGAGTGTTTGCAAATTGCATCCATTTTATCAAACGGAGGGGTTTGACCTGGTCATCCTAATCAGTTTTCAGCCATAGCACTTGTAGGAGTATTTTGGCTTGCATCATTAACAGCGTAAGCCATCCTGCGGGATCAAAAAGTCTCGCGACAGAAGAGAGAATTTGTCGCTTTGTGCGACCGGATAACGCTGGAATGGAATCAGTGGTGTACGAGAAGGCATCTTAGAGCGTGTTCCATTGAATTCCTAGAGTTTTTGTGGTGCTTGCTTTCCCAAATTCGAGAAAATGAGTATCAAGCATAATCGGCATTGGTATTTTTAAGAATTTCAGGATGGATGACTGTTATTTTCTTCAGTGGGAAGCCTTCCGAATTGAGAGCTTGAATAACTTGCGAGAGGGATTCTTGGGCCAAGTGTGTATCGTGACTACCAGAGAGAATGTCGTCTACATATGTCTCGTTTTTCAATATTAAAACCGCCTTGGAATGTAACGTTTTCACGTTTTCTGCGAGTTGGTGCAGGGTGTGTACAGCGAGGCAAGGCGCACAATTCACGCCGAAGGAAACGGTTTTCAATTTGTAATCGCGTATGGGGCTCTTTGTGTCTGAACAAAATACAATTCGTTGATAATCTTGTTCGCCTTCGTATAGAAGTATTTGGCGATACATTTTATCCACATCGCCATTTGAGTATCAATAACATCAGGTCGGGTTGGAGGGTAGGTCCGGTACAGTGAACATCATTGAGAGAGTAACCTGACCCCGACTTCTTAGATGCATTTAAGACGACTCTTGCCTTTCTCGTTTTCTTTTCGGATTTTACCATCGCGTAGTGAAGGAGATAGAATGCCCAAAATTTGTCTCCTGAAGCGCTTTCATATGGAGTTGTTACTTCCACATGGTTAAGGGTTACATAATCCTCCAACCCGTTGTCGTAAAGAGGTTTACGATAATTTTTTTATAAAGACTTCTTCCATGCTGAGAAATTCCTGGAGAGCTGAGGTGCGAGACTGACCTAAGGCGATTTGTCCCGGAAAACTTGGTTTGAAAGGCAGCCGGACCACATAACTACCATCGCGAGCTATTGTGGTTGTAGACATAAACAAATTTTCACAAATTTCATCTTCGGGATTGGTTAGTTTGGGTTTTGGAACTTCTTCCAGTTCCCAGAATCTTCGGAGTTAGGTATCTAGGCGCTCATTCGAGATTTGTTTTACCTGAGTTGAGAAGCACTATACCTTTTCGGGGATTTGACCACTCAATGTGCAGCCAAATATCGTGTTTTGAGCTAGAAAGTTCTTCGAGAGTTTTTCATTGCCTTTTGTTGTTCCAGAGTTGGCTGGAGTTTGGGTAGCATTTTGTTTAGTGCTGGTAACATAATTGCCTGAGCTTTTAGTTTTCTAGTCAAATCCGCTGACGCTAAGACTAGGGAGCATAATTTGTTCGAGGTTTGAACAACTCTTCCGCTCATTCCCGAGATTTCGAAATTAGCGGTTTGGCGGGGTTGAGCTTTTGAGAAAATGAAGCTTCTTTCTGACCCCTGATCAATAAAGGTTCTTAGTTTGAAAATCTCGCCCCTGTGTTCTAATGGCACTATCGCCGTGGGGAGCAGGATTTTGCTTTCATTTTCAGAGTCAAATTATTGTACCCTTGTTGTTTGGGAGCTCGAAGGTAGCTCTCTTCACTTGTTGTCTGATCTGGAGTATGCGGGGTTTGTTTTGTGGGCGTTGTCATTGCTACTTGTGAGGTAGTCCTTTGGACTCTATGATGTTTTTTATTCGGCGCGGGGCCTGTGCTGTCATGTAGCACTGAATTATGCCGTTCTTTGCAGTGAGAGCAAGTCTGAGTGGTTGGACACTCTTTAATTGTGTGTGACTGGGAGAGACAGTTAAAAAACATATTACGATCTTTAATAAATTGTCTGCGATCCCCGACTGGCAGTTTTTTGAACTTAAGGCAGCTCCAAAGCGAATGAGTCGAGGTTTTGCACATTGGACATTTGTGCATTGTTCGCTGTTCTGTCAGATGAGAATGGATTTGTGACAGAGATTTATTACGGGTGCTTTGTGAATGGGCTGGTTTACAAAGGGGTATGTTATGAGAAGGCGCCTAGGTGGCCTAGAGAAGTGGTTATTATTTTGAGAGGTGGGTTTTGATTTGGCTGGACGCCACTGATCAACCCTTTCGACCACCTCGTACCGAGTAGTTAGGAATTGGCTCATTTGAGGCCAGTTGGGAAGATATTTCCTGGAACTAAGGGACTGTTCCCACAGGGATACTGTGTTTT
Source organism: Rhagoletis zephyria (assembly GCF_001687245.7). Lineage (NCBI taxonomy): Eukaryota > Metazoa > Arthropoda > Insecta > Diptera > Tephritidae > Rhagoletis > Rhagoletis zephyria. Next base: position 223,767 of record NW_016157573.1, on the reverse strand, counting down.
CAGGAAGCCTTGAAGTAACGAGATATATAAGATTGGGTCCAAGCTTTCAGTCGAAACTTGCTGGGTGGCGAGGATTTGGAGGCACTTTTTTCCGTTATAATTGCCTTTAAATTCATGAGGATTCGTATATTGTTGTCTACGAGTACCCTTTTGTTCTCATATCGAGATTTAAGAGCTTCCCACGCCAAATTAAAATTATCGTCACTCAGGCGAATTGCTTGACAATTAAGCCGGCTTTGCCTTGAGTCTTGTACCTGAGGTGTTAAAATTTTTGAGCCTGAGAGAGTTTTTGGTGGTTTATGTAAACCGCCGTGAACATGTCACGGAAGGACGGCCATTGTTCATAACCCCCATAAAAAACTTCGGTATCGCAGGGTGGCACTTTTAGATCAATGCTCCCTTCGTCTTTGGGTTGCGATACAGTGAGAGTAGGTGAGGTATTGCTCATTTTGAGAAGTTGAAACTGGTCTCCGATTTGAGCTCATCTATGAGACACGACCTGCATTTGTTATAAGCCGATGGCTTGAAGTCTTCGGGCGGGTCCTGGTCTTCCGTCTCTACGATCGGATCGCATGTATTTTGGACTCGATTCCAAAAATTATCGATATTACTGTCTTGTAGTTTTAACGCCGAGATGAACTTATTTGCGGCCAACAAGCACAAGCACAAATGCTTGAAACCAAATGACTTTTGAAAGTGTCCGAGAGAGGTATTCGAGTGAGTGTTAATGATTGAAGTGTGTCGTGACCCCACAGAGAATGATACAAATCTAAGGGGATCGCACAGAGAGTTTTAAATGTATAAATTATAAGCAGTGCGTAATATAAATGACTGTAATCACAAAATATAATAAAAAAAAATATATATATATATATATATAAACCAGCTATTTCGGCCGAGCGTTCGCGTGCGATGCAGGTAGCATGAAAGTATTCGAAATGATCTAGTAGTAAGATTTTTAGTGGTTTGGCTGTAATAGTTTCAGAAAGACGTGTGCTTTTAATGCCGAGAAAACCGGGAGATATCAAAACAATTTTATTTTTATTGTTAACAATTGTCGAATCGCTCCAGTGTGCCTGCTTTGTTTGTATATGCACACGTCAATACAATTTTTAACTTTTAGGTTTTTTTTTTGGAAAACACTGTATCGCGACATACGTATCTATTACCATGTTTATACCTACCCAAGAACCGCATTAACAAAAAGCTGATTTGCCTCAACGCATATTTCTTTCAAGCATTTATACCTTTGTCGTTATGGCGCACTCGCTGAAACCGTATTCAAAAGTAAACAAAATTTATTATTTTTATTCAATATTTCTTAAATTATTTATTTGCGCGGTGTAGCGAAATGGAAGCGAACAAGAATTCAAATTTGTTATAATAATAATTCAAATTTAAAACGGGCTGTATAAAGAAAACCAGGCTTTTTTTCACTTCGCGTCAAATGAGTGATGTGTTTATACCAGTTTTCTAACCGATGTGAGAAATAAAAAAGCGATTTGAAAACAAATTCGAGTCAATACACTTCCGAATTTCTGAGCGTATTGAAAGTTGGTTTATGCTTCCGTTTTGAATCACAACGAACTGGGTCAAAGCGCTTTATGTGTTGGTTTAAACAACCTAACCTAAGTACATGTGTAGAAATGTACTATTTTATTTAGTGGGCGCACTATGGAATGTATGTATTTACAACGCTTTGCCGCACTAGGTAATATATGTGTATAAATGTAGGTACATATCGTCGTTTAAAGTGCAAAACCGCGTATCAGCAAAACGCAAAACCTCGTATGTGAAGTTATAGAAATTATTTTCTAAAGCGTAAAAACACTTATATTTCAAAATGGTTCTCTTTTTTATAAAGCCATCGCATTTCTGGCTAGTATATTTCAGGACGAATGGATAAGGATTGAGCCAAGAGCTCACGACGATATATCGTCGTTTAAAGTACAATATATCGTCGTTTAAAGTACAATATATCGTCGTTTAAAGTACAAAACCGCGTATCGTCATTCTGCAAAACCGCGTAACTGACATTGGCTGCCAAAAATTGGATTTGCTCACACAAGCTCTTGGCTCAATCCTTATCCATTCGTCCTGAAATATACTAGCCAGAAATGCGATTGATTTATAAAAAAGAGAACTATTTTGAAATATGAGTGCTTTTACGCTCTAGAAAATAATTTCTACAACTTCGCATACGCGGTTTTGCATTTTGCTGATACGCTGTTTTGCATTTTGTTGATATGCGGCTTTGCACTTTAAACGACGATATATGTATATCGGGTTGGAGCAATGCAAATATTTGTGGAATTTTACACTCGAGTAGGTGTTTATGCTTTTATTTTATTTTGTTCGAAACCGTTTTCTTTTGGGGATAGAAACTATCGCTGTTGTATTAGGCTTATGTAATATGTACGTATGTATGTTGTATATATATATATATATATATGGGCATATGTATTTGTAGCTGAGAGGCAAGAGAGAAACAAAAATACCTATATACTTATATACTTGTGAATATGCCTATACGTAGATAAGTATATATGTGGGACCGTTTGTTATTTGCGCGGGAAATTTTAATATGCATATACTAATTTTTCTCGGTTCTTTAAATTATGTATGCACATTAGGGCGAACCTTATTTTTTGACTTTCAACTACGGGGCATCGCTCGCCCTAGAAACATTTAATTTAGTGTACCACCATGTTAAGCAAAAAATTAGAGCGATAGGAAAAGGGGAAAACGTGCCTCAACGAAGGTAAAGTCTTCCATATTCCTAAAAACTGTGATTCAAGGAAATAAGATATATGGGTAATTTTTAGTTCGCGTTAAAATTGCTAAAATTAAAAAGAAACGGCAATTCCATTTTTAGCAAGGTAGAATGGGTTTGAATTATCATATATTTTATACTTTTTACATATATATTTTTATATTAACAATATATGTATAACAAATACTTTGATTGCAAAAGTGTAGGTTTTTTGGCGTCGGGGTAATGTTTCCTATAATGTGCTGCAATTTGCATGACCAATTGCTTTTCTTCTTAATTTTTTGACAATACGTTATTGAAATCCTCCCTGAGCTTAACTGCTCTTTCTGCCGAATCATTAACAACATTCATTTCATTAACTATATCCAAACCAATAATGTAGGAGGACTCATCCTGTTGGTATACTGAATCTTTTAAAGAAATTTTTGGTTTTTTGTGATATAAAGACTTCAATGCTTTTATCTAGATACAGACTGTTATCATGTGAAAGAACTGTCAATTTTTTTTCCTCAGTATCGTTAAACTTTCCAAAGCTGTTACCATACGTTTTTTTATGTCATTACTGATTTGTTGGCCGAAAAAAGCCAAGCCAGCAGCTTCTGCAGTTAAATACCATAAATCGTTACAAAATTTTCGTAGCAATTGCTTGCTAACCGTTTCATCTATATCTCTGTATGCATACAAACTTTTGAGCAAAGTTAAATCCTGCCTTGGAGATTCTGCAGAAACGGGTGCTCTTATCCAAGCTTTTAAGTAAATTTTTGTTACGAATATACAAATATCTCGAATTCTATCTTCCTCATATTTGCTTAATTTGAACTCCTCTCGAAATAAAAATATTTTTAAACAATAAATAGCCTTAGCCATCCATCTGGCATAATGAAATGCTCCAGGTGCCCGAAATGCGAATCGTGGTACCGCCCCACCAAGAAAAACTATAACTAGTTGGAGCAATTCCTTATAATCCTCGCGTGGTTGATTTATCGTGAGATTTTGTGAAGCGAATTCTATTATTTCTAAAGCATCCCTCAGTAAGTCTTTTACATACTGATTCTCAACTCCACATTTGAAATTTGTTTGGTTTATTTTCTACCAGCTCTCTGCTTAAATCTATGAAATATTTGAACACCAGGACCAGAAGACACTTGCAATTTTTGTTCAAACATGCTCCGTAAAATTATTTCAAGAATGTGATGTCGACAAGGTAAATATATGATATCTCTACCTAGTTTTTGCTCCAAAATTACGCATGCGCCTTGGAAACGACCCAGATTTGATGCTGTGGTATCGCAGCAGAGTGCTTCAAGTTCCCATTATGTGAGCAAGTTGTAAATTGCTAACGCTTGTTGCTTTCCCGTGCCTACAGAAATAGCTGGGATTCCAAGCAACTTTGCAGTACCATTGAATGAGATCACCACAGGGAGTCGATCAACTGGCTCTGAGTTCATCAAGGATGGTAAAATTTTACCATCCCAGTGAACTGTTACTGCAGTGATTTCTTTGCTTGTAAAGGTACTTCGAAGTTTTTGGGCGGATTCAATTCGAAATAGTGAACGACACCGCCGATGAGAAGATACCTTTATTACAAGACTGCTAACGTCAAGATTGAGAGCTTGAGCAGTTGCTATTAGTATTCGAACTGCCTCCCGGTCACTTATTTGGCATTTATCCAGAACTGAGACAAGTTTGGGTGTTATAAAATTAATCTGAGCCCGTTTTTTCTTTAGATTACTTGGACCTGGTATATCCTCTAAATCTTCTGTTAAACCAATATCATCCTTATCATTTGCATTACCTTCATCTTCAAAAAGCGTGTATTCTAGATTTCTGCATTCTTCTGTAAAAAGAATTATAATCTGTTTGCTATATGGTGTAAGACCAAGGTGGATTTACTGATATAGACAATGTGTCGGCTGCTGTGGTGTAGTGGTAAGCAGTGCCCACATTCACTCATCAGCACCTGGGTTCAAACCCTGGTCAAAGCAACATCGCAAAAAATATAGAAAAAGGTTTTTCATAACAGCGGTCGTCCCTAGGCAGGCAATGGCAAACCTCCGAGTGTATTTCTGCCATGAAAAACGGCTTATCATAAAAATACAAGCGCCGTTCGGAGTCGCCGTTAAACTTTGTGTGACAACATCAAGGCGCACACCACAAATCGGAGGAGAAGCTCAGCCAAACACTAACATATGTGTAAGCGCCAATCTATTATTATTATTATTATAAACAATGTGAATATGGTGGAATGAAAATTACACAGGGCAACACTCGTTTTGGTGCGGCAAATGTAAAGCTAAGGGCACACGTTCTACGTGAGTTATTTAGCGAGACCTTTTCGCTGTGTACACAGTCCATCGCAACTAGATCGAAAACTCTATGACAACTCGCTCTATTTGGCAAGCTTAGTAGAGTTTTTGGTCTACGGAGACGTACCGTTAAGTCTTAACCAGTGTTACCGTTTTAGACCTTTGGTGGCTAGATCTAGCTACCACATACTTTTTTTGGCAACATAAATTTAAAATTGTCTCTAGTACTTTTTAGCCCTTTGGAGAATTTATTCATACTTGGCATGAAAAAGTTGTATATGCTTAATTTGATCTATTTTTTTGCATTTATGTAAGAGATGAATTTTTAAACTAAGAAAGACTGATATACATATGTACATATATGTATTGTATGTTCCTTACGTTTTATACATACATACTGTAAAAGTTAGTTTAAAATAGATAAGTTTACGGCCCATAATATGCAAAATTTGTTAAATGGCCCATCAAGTCCATTGATCGTGTACGTTCTTGTGGTGTGATCGTACCAGCTGCTGGTGCGACTTCAAAAACTATTTAAAAATTGTATGGTTGTACCAGCATGCTGGTGTCGTTAGTGGTGAAATTAGCTCAATTTTTTAAGAAAAAAGTATTTTTGCGGAAATTTCTTACTATATGAGTCAAAGCCGTGTTTGTGGAAGATTGAGTTCACGATATTGCAGTTGTGAATTAAAAAATAAAAAACAATGTTTAACAAAATGGTAGAAAAATTATGAAATTTCGGCCCTAATCATTTCGATGTTTCCTCGACCTCATTTGTAAAGAAATATATATTGTACCAGTATGCTGGTAAGTTATATGCTTCAAGCATGATGGTACAATCACTCGATCAAGCTAACAAGCTGGGTGTCGTACAAAAAGGTTTTTGGTTGGATAAAATATTAGCTTTTTTGTCGTACAAAAAGGTTTTTGGTTGGATAAAATATTAGCTTTTTTTCCAGAGTTCATTGTTTTTCTATACCATTACTTATTGAAAATGTTTGCGTGTATACTTATATATGTATTTGTAAGTAAACAATTTTAGCTACCATTTTTAGCCAATACGACTTTTTTTAGCTCTTTTTTAGGCCTTTTTTAAAGGAATTTGGCTACCACCAAAAATGATTCGCGGCAACACTGGTCTTGACACTGAATTTCATCACAGTTTGTTTTGAAATGGCTATGACCTTAAATCGTATATTCGGTACAAGCTAGGGATTTTAATTTTTCGGCTTTTTCCAACCCGGGATTTTCGGGATGGCGTTGTCACAATCCCGGGATTAGTCCCGAGATTTAGATACTCATTACTTTTCAACAACTTTGATCGAAAAAATTGCTTCCATATTGTTTGAGAAGCTCTCCTATCATGAAATAAATAATAAGTAAATGGGTTTGAAACCTACTTTTTTATTTAAAGTGGCGTTTTTATTTTTCTCTCTGACCGCAGGATTTATTTTGAAACACTTTGTAATTTCAAAGATATGATTAATTCCAAAAATTGCTAAAAAATTCAATGCAATGTAGGATAAAAATATGGGTAAGAAATACAATAGGATATCTCTTTAGAATTTGAAAAATTTAAACCTTTTGGACTCACAAGGACGAATAGGTAAATTTTAGGCTGACAAAGTTAGAAGAACGAAATTTGAGGATGTTATCGAGTTTATATAAGCTCTTAACATATAATTATTGCAAAAAGTCGAAAGTTTAAGCTTTAATTTGAGCCTATGTGAAAGGTTCTATCACCTTTTTTTCGCTAGAGCTTCTCAAACATTGCCAAAATCGCGATTTTTTGACACTTTGACTACGTTTTTCTCAAAATCTGGAGCTCATGGAGACTTTTTGTCTAAAAATTGGTAATCAATACAAAAAAAATCTATCAAAAACAGCTTTAACATTTTCCGCACCAAAACTTTTTCCCTTTTTGTTGTTTTGTGTTATTCGCGTTAATTTTATATATTACCGTCCAAACTAGCAACATATTCATCGCGTCTACGTTTTTCTGCAGCTTCTCGAAGAATTTTCCTATTTTCTTTTTCAAACTGGGCAATTCAGTCCTGGCCGACTACCGCAAGCCGGAGGAGAAGCAGCCGCAGGCGCCCTCCAGTAAGCGCAATTGATCGGGGGAAAATACGCCCAACTATGCAAAGAGGGTCAGAACGCAGGGGCCTTCTTTTGCTGAAGTAGCCAAGGAGCAGATCCCGCTCGGCGTCATTGATGAGAGGAATGAAGACAGCCCCACCCTGAGGCAGCAATGGAAGTGGGTTAAGGCCGCGATGGCCGACATTGCTCATCATCAACGGAGATCTATAAGAAGACAGTCGCAGGTATTGGAGAAGTCTACCCTGGTGCGAAGCTCAGGGCGGTCGACTTCAAGGACCTACCGGTGCGACCGAGAGCCATAAGGCTCTATAACCCGGTTCTACCTACCGAAAATTGGAAGGTGGTAAAGATAATGAAAGCGGTAAAGCGACTATGCAGGTTGTGCTGCTTCTAAATAAGGACTCCATAGAGTTGCTGGAGCAAAAAAGCAGGGTCATACGTTACGGCTGTGACATGGCAAAAATTAAGGTCTACAGCAACGACGTAAACGCAGCGAAGAACTTGATCGCGGAGGTAGAGCGGGAAGAGGCCAACAGCAACGTGAAGATGGAGGAGGAATCTGAGCAGGTTGATCCGATGGACGACCTGACCGGGGGTTATGCCTAATCGACGTCTTCGCTGGGGGTCGGACGCATGCTTAGGCTTTATAAGGAGAAGAAGTTGATCGAGATGTCGGAAGACGTGGTCAACTCCACCATAATAGGCGACGTGGGCGGTAACGGCCTAGATGGTGAAGGTACTGCAGATTAACCTTCACCAATGTAAATCAGCTAAAGGGGCAGCCAACATCGTCCTAATCCAAGAACCTTGGGTGGTGGGACAAAACATTTGTGGGCTGAAAGCGCCGGGCTACAGACTGGTAAGTGGAGCCTCAACGGGGAAACCAAGGACGTGCATATTAATAAGTATCACACTAAAGTGTCTCTTTCTTCCACAATTTAGCGACACAACAGCGGTCAGTCTAAGTGTAAACGGACGACCAATTAAGATGGCATCCATGTACCTAGCGCACGACAAGGAGGCGCCAACTATCTGCATTAAAGACCTAGTGGCCAGCACGAGGGAGGCGCTAATTTTGGAAGGTGATGCGAGTGCTCACCATCGCACCTGGGGCAGATCCGATGATAACGAACGGTGTGAGTCACTTTTTAATTTCATACTTACCTCTAAGCTTGTTATTACAAATAGGGGGAATGATCCCACTTTTATTAGAAAATCCCGAAGGGAAGTTCTGGACGTTACCCTTATCTCTGAGAATGCGGAATGTCTGGTCGGAAGTGGAAGGTGCTTGAGGAGCACTCGAGGACATTGCATGTCCTAAAAAGCAGCACCGGGGCAGGAAAAAGCCACCCTGGTGGAATGAAGAAATCAGCATTTCACGCAATAACTGCAGGAAAACCTTCAATCAGGCTACTGCGTCTGGTAGTGAGGGACATTGGGAGACCTACAAGACAACGTTACGGGAGTACAAGAAGCTCCTAAGAAGGTCGAAATAACCTCATGGAAAGACTTCTGCAACGGGGTGGAGTCTATCTCAGAGGCAGGCAGGCTCTGAAAGATACTCTCAGGTGCTGCCCAGAAAGCCCCAGTATGCTTGCAAAGACCTGACGGCTCCTGGACTGAGACCGAGGAATCACTGGATCTGCTTCTCTGCACACACTTCCCGGGTGCCACGGATAGCATGCCGGTACAGCCACATTTAACTGGAGATTTTTCGGTCACTGGAGATTTCCTCACTAGGGAAAAGGTCATCTGGTCTATTGAGACATTTAAGCCCTATAAATCACCAGGTCCGGATGGCATTGCCCCCATACAGCTGCAGTAAACACTTCAGCTAAGCTCAGCGTGGCTACACGCTATAATTAAGGGAGTATTAGCTCCTAACCATATCCCTAGAAAGTGGAGGGAATCAAGAGTGGTGTTCATCCCCAAGGCAGGGAAGATGTCTCACAATTGAAGGTTATGGAGAGACTGGTGGAGTCCGTATCAGAGAGTCGTTTGGTGACGGACTCTCTACCACACAACATGATTATACGAAAGGTAGATCTACAAAAACGCGCTACATGAAATAGTGTCGCATATAGAGAGTTCACTAGACATCAAAGAATATACACTAGCAACCTTCCTGGATATAGAGGGCGCCTTTAACAAATTCATGCCGGACGCGATAACGGCAGAACTGACGGGCCTGGGCATCGACTCGCACTTAGTTGCGCTCGTAAACCAAATGCTGAGATGCAGGGTGGTTCAGGCGGAGCTGGCGGGGGTATCGTTAACCAGGATTGCAGAGAGGGGCGCCCCGCAAGGGTGAGTCCTATCCCCTCTATTATGGGTCGCAGTGGTAAACTCACTGCTGTGTGGTATGGAGGGGGGATGTTGTAAGGTTATTGCGTATGCGGATGATCTTGCACTAACAGTAAGTGGGAAATTTCCACAGACTTTATGTGACATTATGCAGGTAAAACTGAAGGAAGTCGAGAGTTGAACAAAAAATAACGGGTTAGGGGTATACCCAAGCAAGACAGAACTTGTACTGTTCACAAGAAGGTACAAAATCCCCCCATTGATAA
>NW_016157573.1:208496-211385 GCF_001687245.7 Rhagoletis zephyria | reverse complement strand
ATGAATTATAACGAAAAATCTCATATCTGAACAATCAGTTGTATGGGAGCTATAGGTTATAGTTACCCGATCTTTTTAATTTTCGCGGTAAGTTTTCTGTAGATAATTATTGAAAACAGTGCGGAATTTCATGTTCCTAGCTATATAAATGGAGGAGTTATAACGCAAAATTTTATATCTGAACAATCCGTTGTATGGGAGCTATAGGTTATAGTGACCCGATCTTTGTAATTTTCACTATAAGTATTCTGTTGATAATGGGTGCAAGTATTGCAAAATTTCATGTTCGTAGCTGCATAAATGGCGAAGTTATAATGAAAAATCTTATATCTGAACAATCAGTTGTATGGGAGCTATATGTTATAGTGGTCCGATTCTTCCGGTTCCGACAAATGATTAATACATTATAAAAATACACCCACCTACCAAATTTCATCCGGATACCTCGAAAACTGAGAGACTAGATTGCATACAAACAGACAGACAGACGGACAGACGGACAGACGGACAGACGGACAGACGGACATGGCTAAATCAACTCAGCTCGACGTTCTGATCATATAAGTATACATTTTCATGGGTCTATCTCTTTTTGTTCTGGTACTTACAAACATCGGACCAAAGTTATAATACCATTTCATGCTCATGAAAGGTATAATTAAGCTGGATTCAAAACACCGAAGAGCGGGTGCAGAAGGCCACGGTTGCCCTATACAGATGCAGGAGAGCAATCGGCCAAAAATGGGGTTTAACCCCGAAGCTAGTGGACTGGATATACACCTTCGTGGTGAGGCCCACTTCTGTATGGGGTAGTGGTATGGTGGCCAGTGCTGGAGAAGAAAGTAAACCGTATTAAATTACAAAAAGTGGAGAGAACGGCCCTGATCTGCATTAGTGGTGCTCTCCGCACAACACCTACTATGGAAATGAATACAATCCTTAACATCGTACCCATAGATATTATGGGACGAAAAAACGTTGCGTTTGCAGCCCTAAGACTACAAGGGCTTAAAACCTGGAAAGCGGCTCGTTGTGGTCACACTACAATTCTGAGAAACCGACAAATACCGAGTACAACGGACTACTGTGTACCAAGGCTCACTTTCACTAAAGGTTATAGCGTATTGCTACCTAGCAGAGAATCATGGCTGGAAGGAGTTCCGGGGTCTAGAGATGCCATAAGATTCTACACGGACGGCTCCAAACTAGAAAATATGGTAGGAGGAGGCGTCTACTCGGAGAAACTGGGAATAAAAAGATCATTCCAACTACCTGACCACTGTAGTGTCTTTCAAGCCGAATTGGCAGCCACACAAGAAGCCGTTGACAGCCTAAAACTAGCTGTTATTGCCACTACGGAAATATATATATACTCAGACAGTCAGGCGGCCTTTATGGCGCTTGAATCTGTCATTATAAATTCGGAAACAGTTGCCAACTGCCGCAAATCACTTAACGTGATGGCGCAGCAGTTCGATTTGCACCTGGTATGGGTACCGGGGCACAGTGACATTCCAGGAAATGAGAAGGCAGACGAGCTTGCAAGGGATGGTACTTCCTCTCCACTTTCACCAGCCTGGAAGAGAATGGGTATGCCACTCGCTTCCTGCAAGCTCTTACTAAGGGAGAACTTCCTTGAAGAAGCGGCCTTCAGATGGGAGTGCACTAAAAACTGTAATACAACGAAGCTTACATGGCCAAAATGGGATGTACGGAGATCGAGGGAAATTCTCACTCTCAATAAAGGCGATATGTCACTGGCCATTGGTCTGTTCACAGGACATATCCTGATAGGAAGGCACGCAGAACGCCTCGAGGTTAGTCACAACGACTACTGCAGGAGCTGCCACGATGAAGAAGAGCCTGAATTAAAGAGTAGGGGTTTTTGGATCCATGTGGTATCACAATGGGCCCTGATTGGGCCTAAGTGTGCTGATGCCCTCTGGGCCTAGCAGCCACTTCAACCTAACCTAACCTAACCTATCCTTTTCAAACAAGAGGCGGTCAGAACCAATCATTGGACATGGTCGCCCTTTCTTCCTTTGGTTTAGAAGAAATAATTTATCTTCTTCTGTTTTAATCAGATGTAAGGCATCATGGGGGCGATGTCAAAAAGATCGTTAAATTTCGCAACAAAATCTTGCTCCCGCTTTTCCTGCATTGCTGTCCGGCGTTTAGAGTTCTTCTGCAACTTCCTCCATTCCTGATACAAGGCTTCAAGTTTTAAAACGCTTTTCTCCACACTCCAGGTTGATATTCGTGATTTACTCCAAATAACCTCCACTTCTTGTAAAACGAGGTAAGCACTGGACCGAAGGCTTAATTTCACTTTGCGCATGTTATAAAAAAGCACACGCAAAACTTGCCCGTTGGATGGCAACTTAGCAACGATAATTTGGCTTTCATCAAGAAGAAATAACTTTTCTTGTCCCCTTGTTTCCATTATTTCATTTATTATATTTATTAAATTGTCTTAATTAAATTGCAAAATGTAATGCACTTTTAACACAAAAATCACTCACTTCCCTGCAGGGAGTGACGTTAGCTTATACCTAACTTTAGTCTGTTTACGCGAACCATAGTGCTAACTATTAACTGTGTATTTTGTTCGAAAAAAGCTAACTACTTTTGTGGGGCGATGGCCGCAAAAAAGTCAGACCTGGATACCTCTGCATTACATGTCAACTAATTTGTAACTAACTACTTTTGGACATGAAATATCAATAAGAAAAACAAAATATATTTTTGTTTTTTTACTTTTTTATTTACTTATTTATTTACTTTATTTTATTACATTTCATATTTGTTTACATATTCTGCTCTGGGTGGCCCCATATTCGAACACCGTCAGACATAACTTCAAAATGATAGTATAAAATTTCGATCTTC
>NW_016157573.1:204591-207634 GCF_001687245.7 Rhagoletis zephyria | reverse complement strand
GAAAACCAACTCCCGATTGCGTCTGCATGACTCCTGCACGACTTTACAATTCACTTTAAGTTGGTTTTGTCATAGCTAATTAAAAGTGAGGTATTAATCGAAATCTCGCCAAAAAGCTAACTATAAGTTGGTTAGTTTTAACAATTGATAATTTTTCACTGCAGGGTTGCTAAACCAAATGATTGTCACCTCCGTATATACTCGACCGAATTTTCAGATTAACACAATTATGCAAATTTCTCAAAAAAATTGCGAACAAGAGCAACGCCTGCTTCGACTAAAGCTCAGGTGCTATATTTAAATAGTAGTATTGCAGGCTGCTAATGCAATAACATTGATTTTTATATCATAGTTATTCAAAATTTGGGAAACGTAGTAACTTTCCTTTCGTTGATTTCATAAAGCACCTTTTAGGGGGGAGCTATGCCCTATACGACACAATTTTTTTTTTATCATATAGTCAAGGTGCACCCTAATGTACATATATTAGGGTGCCAATCGAAAATGCTGTTTTTTGGAAATTTCAAGACCCTACCCCCTAATTGTATTCGGTTTTATGAAAAATATTATTTCCTATTTTTATAGCATTTTTAAAGTTCGCGACCTGTCGATTTAGGTCAGAAAATAGGATTTTGTAGATTTACCACTTTGAATGACTATTTTCGATTTGATTCAAAGAATATGATATGAGAAGAGGATATATAGGCCCTTAAAATAGTATATAATAATTTATTGTCGGACTAGCCTTGTTGGGATTTTTTATCGGGTAAATTAAAAAAATACCCATATTTCTCTTAATTTTTTAAATTTGAACCGTCGATAATTTCTACAATTTCAAAATACGGATCACTATCTAAAACTTTATCTATTTTCAAATAAACTGATACCTCATTTATTGCAATCGCATAAAAAGTGTCGAATTTAGTCGACTATTCTCAAACATGGCCTTCAATTTATATTTTACTATGGAAGGATATTTTATTTTATTTATTTATTTAAATGCACATATAAGACATAGTCTTTTACAGTGCCATATTTTAAAACAATTACATAATAATAAAATTTTGGTAGCTTAAAGAATGTATGTATACTAATCAGTTGTTAAACCAGTTTTTGAACATTTCATATATTTTTCAGTTGAAGAAAGAAATAGTAAAGTGGGAAACAAAAATTTGTAATAAGATGGTACAGGATTTAATTTGAGAAGAAAGAATACACAGCCGATTTGAAGCGCTTTGGACTAGTTTCCGATTTTCGTTTTCTTGGCAAAAAATTCCACAACTGTACGGCTCTAACAAAAAACATTCTTGATATAACTGAATACTTAAAATAAGGTACGATAAGATTGCATGTGTGAGTTGACTGTGCAAACGTCAGTTTCGAAAAGAGGTATTTCGGGCAACGGGTGTAGATAACTTTATATATGAATAACACCAAACGACGATCAAAGAATATAGATATGCTGTAGTCAAGAATATTTGTCGAAAACTCGGAGATTTGATCAAATTTACGCTTGAGATATATATATCTAGCGGCATTGTTAAATAATAATTGATATTTTCTGAGGGATTCTTTATCGAGACAACCATATATTAACTCGTGGTACGATATTATTGGTACCAATAGCATTTTAACAAGCTTAAGTTTGACATCTTTCCCATAATTGCCTCAGTACCGAATACATTCGGTTGACTGATGCATTAACATGATCAATGCACGTTAGATTTTGATTCAGTGTAAACCCAAGTGTTTTAACAATCTTCTCATATTTCACAACACTCCCATTCAGCATGATTGGAGAAACATTATCAAGATTGTAGGGAAAATGAGATAGGGCAATTGCCTGCGTTTTGGACGAATTGAGGTTAAGTCTGTTATTTTTCGACCACAGAGAAATAGCTTGTAAGTCCTCATTTATTCGGAAGACTAAGTCTTCTGTTAAGCCTAGAGGGGAAGAGAGGTATATATGAGCGTCGTCAGCATAAATATGAATTGATACATTTTTGCAGCATTTTTCTAAGTCATTAATATATAAACTGAATAATACCGGACCAAGAATGGAGCCTTGTGGTACACCCGATTTTATTGGTGTTAAGCTAGAGCGGTTATCCCTAGAAACAACCCTTTGATGTCTATTAGTCAAATAGCTTTCAATTAGTTTCACTGCATCATTGCTGAATCCGAAATATGTGTCAAGCTTTCGAATGAGGATTCTATGGCAAACAGTGTCAAAAGCTTTCGAAAAATCCAGTAAGGTGAGGATTGCTAGGTTGCCTTTATCGAAGGATGGTCGAACGTCCTCCATGACTTTGAGCATAGCGGTTGAGCAGCTATGTCCCCTACGATATCCCGATTGATTTTCAGATAAAAGGTCATTTTCTATCAGGTACTTCATCATTTGATTCGGTAATACTTTTTCGAAAATCTTTGATAAAGACGGTAAAATGCTGATTGGCCGAAAGTCACAGGGTTGTGAGGCATTACCTTTTTTCGCAGCAGGTATAATATTAGCCACTTTCCAGGCATCAGGAAATCTAAACAATTCTTGCTTTTTGCATTGCGTAATTTTAACTGGGATTCAGATTACAATCTCCCCCCTTACACAAGTCGTCTAAAGCTCATAAATTTGCCTACACTCGCAAGTCGTAGAGAAATGCTGGGTATAATATTTATCGTAAAATTAATGACAGGCTTGATTAATAGCCCGGCCCTCCTGGCTGAGGTAAATTTTAATGTTCCTTCTCGAATGTCAAGACACTTTCGACCTCTATTTTTAAAGCCATGCAAAACTAATTTTGAACTAAACGAATCATTCCGTGGTTTATGTCAAGATTTTAACTGTCATTCCAGCACGTTTGACGTATCGGACTCGATTTTTACTATAAAGAAAACTATTATTTCCACTCTCAATAATTGAAATACTATCTTTAGCATATCCAATCAGCTGATGAATTTGATTCTGTAGCTGAATAGTTTTAGATCTCGACACTTAACAAACTCGACTACTCGGCACGAAAAAACTAAAAAAAAAAAAAAGGTTCCG
>NW_016157573.1:201096-204045 GCF_001687245.7 Rhagoletis zephyria | reverse complement strand
TACGTCATGCGGACTGCGCCCCTCGTGTCGGTTGGGCGGGAATGGAGGGTAAAAAGCCGTTGGGATTAATTAATTAATTATAAACCTTAAGCTTATTTTGTCCTCCCCGACAGCATTTGATTTAATTGAAAGAATGCAGGGTATTATTTCAGATTCGGTAATATTAGAAAAGTTAAATCTGCGGCTAAAATCATACGTAATATTTACGTTGGGCACAAAAATATCATTCTCCTCAGGTAATTTAATTGCAAAGTAATCATTCATGGCTTCAACATCGATCATACACTCAGATTTCAAATTAGATTTGACTCCAAGCTGTTTTAAATTATTCCACAGAACTTTCGGAGGAAGACTAGTATTAAGTTTATTTTGAAAATAACATCTTTTTGATTCACGTGTGATTTTAGTTGCCCGGTTCCGCATACGTTTATATGCCACCCGATTTTCTTCATTCGCGTTTTTCCTCCAGAAATGATAGATTTTGTTTCGAGCTCTTATCGCCTCAAGTACCCTCTTAGTGAACCATGGTTGCCTATTTCTATTAACTTTAATCTTCCTAAGTGGAATATATGTATTTATCAAAAAGGTAATTGACTAAATTGGAAAAATGCTCAACTTTTTCGTTAATATCGGCAAAAAACCAACAGTCGTTCCAAGGTAGGGCTGAAGCTTCATTAGCTAGGTCTTCAACATTAATTCCGTTAATGTTTCGTGTATACAGGTACTCGGGCGAACTATTTATAATGGGTCTTAACACTAAATAATAGCTAAGAAAAATTAAATCATGATCGCTCACACCACTAAGAGAAAGTTGCTCAAAGTGTAACACGCTGTTTACGTCCGAAACGCAGAACAAGTCCAGTAAACTAGGCTTAGAATGGGGTCCAAAATGAGTTGGAAGCTTGTTTATAACATTTAATCCGGCACTTGACATATTATCCAAAAAATTCAGCAAATTTATATTCAAGTCGCCACACAATAGTATGTATTCATAAATTGCACTGTATTTATAAATATTTACAAATAGGTTACTTAAATCGTATGACTTATTAGGGTTATATATGCATATCACAAGGCACCGTTGGAAATTATTGTAAAATTCAACCATCAAAAACTCAACTGGATCATGATCATCTGACTTATATATTATTTTGCTCAGCAGTGTACCACCACTACGCTTACCCTGATGTCTGTCATTACGCACAACGCAAAAATCACGTAAGTTGTATATATTGTCATTGATGTCATTTTTAAACCACGTCTCAGTAATACATACAACATCAATACACACAGAATCAAAGATGTAATTCAAGTAATCAAGCTTGGATTGATTCAAACTTCTCGCATTGAGATGGCAGACTTGAAATCCGGGGTGATAATTACTCACCAGTTTCAACAATATTTTTAGATTGAAATTGTTAGAGCCAATAGATGAATTATTTAAAGCCATAAGTCAAACATACAAACATGCACTTCAAATTGGCAGTGTGAAGACAAATATGAGATAGCAAGAGAAATAAGATAGGTCAGATAATAAGAGTTTTGTAAATTACAAATTGATCTTAACTTATATTCTAATCTACTGTATTCTAGGATGGAGGGTTAAATGCATAATATGTATTCTCCCGGTAGACATAGCTAATCATTTAACTGAGGTCCTTATAAGAGAATCCACTTCAGCTCTGGTGCATACCAATTTAGGCTATTCATTTGGCTTCAGTCGTACAAGAACCTTACCACGAATAGAGAACGCTGACGTTAATAACTTCTTTCTCTTCAGTTCAGTTGCATACGACATAACTTCTCTCAGACTTTTGGATAAGCTCTCATACAAGTAAATCTTTTCCATAGCCAGGCTCATCAATATCAGAGAGTGCAAGCGACTTCTTTCTCGATTTACAAAAAGCAGCAATAGCTTTAAAGAGCTGACCTCGATCGCGCGCAGATTATAGTTTCACAACAATAGGCACGTTGTTGCTGCTCCTTTGCATTTTGCTATTCACTTTTCGCAATCGAAATGCATCGCGCAGAGGTGGTGTTTAGTGTTGAACTGCACGGAAAATTCTAGTGAAAACGTCAGGCAGACTCTCATTGACAGCTAGTGGGATGCCGTTAATAAATAAGTCAGTGGCGACTGCGCTGCTTTCTAGATCGTTGAGTTGATTCCGAACAGCAACAATTTCAACTGCGCAAGCCAAAACCTCAGCACACGAGTTCTCAACTGCAGCCACTCTTTGTTGTATAGCCGCTATGAATTGCTTTAGATTTGCAGTTTCAGCAGCCAACTCACCAATTTTCTGCATTACCCTTTCTTCCGAGCTCTTCATTACTGACGACAACTCTTCAATAATGGACCCTCTCTGCTCTTCAATTTTGCGCTCAACTCTGTCAACCATGGCTGTCGAGGGCACTTGCGGTGTTTTCGGGGGAGATGCGATTTTGCGTGTTGGTTTCTTGCGTGTAGCGGACATTATTAAATCCAAAAAAATTAAAATGTATAATTACAGGTGTCAGCACTGTAGCATCACTCGTAGCAAACACGTACACTGACGCACAGTTGTAGCACCAATTATTTGGAAATTTAAACTTTGTGTTAGAGCAAAAAGCGAGAAAAACTTATGAGCACCGAACAAACACGTCTTATTCACTCAACATCTCAAGATTATGTGTTTATGCACCGGACTTTCAGATTTTTTGAGCAGTGTGACTAAGGAATGGTTCCGTGCGCAGAAGTGGAAAACTTTTGACTGCCATTCACCTGGGAGTGGCCAGAAGCGATTCTTGTGCGTACGGTTCAAATCGCAGCTCACAACGTCCGGATATTTATATCCACGTATCCTCTGGGTAGCAACCAAACACCCGTTTGGGAGCGAGCTAAAGTGAGAAGGCGTAAAACTTCGCGTGCGCTGGGTTTGGGTCCCGCCACGTTAAAACCCCGCCCAATGAAAA
>NW_016157573.1:161126-199444 GCF_001687245.7 Rhagoletis zephyria | reverse complement strand
GCAGCGAATTAAAATTCAGCGGCTCCGCTGGCTTGGCCATGTCGTTCGGATGGACAGAAACGCTCCTGCTCTGAAAATATTCAACGCGGGCCGCGATGCTGGTAACAGAGGAAGAGGAAGGCCTCCTCTGCGTTGGAAAGACCAGGTGGAGAAGGACTTGGCTTCACTTGGCATTTTCAATTGGCGTCAGTTAGCACAGAAGAGAAATGACTGGCGTGCTGTTTTGGACTCGGCCAAAATCGCTTAGGCGGTTACAGCGCCAAATAAGAAGAAGAAGAAGACTAAGGAATTCATCAATATTTATTCCAAATTGATATATGTATACAATCGCTCTTTAGCAAAGAAGTGGTTGTTCAAAAACTTTTACAAAAATTGGGGTGGCATCGCCCACTTATATGATATATGCGTATCTCAAAAACTGCTTAGCTGATCTGGATCAAATTTGGCATGCACATTGGGCTTAGACTCCTTAAGTAACGTCTTGAATATTTTTTAAATCGGACAAAACCTACTCCTTCCAAAAAATATAGCTAGCTTTGAGTTTTTGAAATTACCGTTACGTTGGTGGAGCCCGTGGTTTTTGGCCGATTTTAATACGGCGCTTAATAAGCCTAAGCGCAATGTGTTTACCAAATTTAGTTGCGGTCGGTCAAGTAGTTTTTGAGACACGCGTGTCGTGTAATTAACTGTATGTTTTTACACTTGTTTAAATTCTTGAAATTAAATTTATTGCTCTATGAATTTCTTTGTTATTAGAAAAGAAAATTTTTGATTATCAATAAATTAGCTTTCAAGCAAGAAAGAAATAAATATTTTTAAATTGAATATCATATTTTATGATATATTGGCGATCCTGCCAGGAGGTGAAGTTCGAGCCAGTTCTTAGTGAAATGCGTGAAGACGTTCAACGCCAAATCCTGGACGACAGATTCAAAACAGTTTGGTTGCCAATTTCGCGCACAGCTCCGGAACGTTTAAGTGGAAGCAGATCTTGTTTTCTGATCTCCTCATCGCCGTTCCCTTCCGTTTTGACAATAATTTATAGGAAGGGTTTGTCCTATTGCCAGATACAATTGATAAAGGTCACAGCATCAACAAAAGCAACAGCAGTTTCGCAACTATCAACGTATCTATACCAGCAGCAGCAGCTACCACCGCAATAGCAACCATATATTGCCATCTCAAGAGCATGAGTTGCATCCAGTGTTGGCACTATTCGATTGATTTTTTAATCAATTAATTAATTCTATTAAATTCAATCCGATTACAGTTAAGCATGATTAATTTCAATCTGGTTAAACAGCTAATCGTAACCGCGATTAAAAAAATTAATTTTTCATTAACCCTAAATTTGATTAAGTAGGTTTGGTGATTAATTAATTTACGCTGGAATTTTCCTGTTCACACAAAGCCAGTTAATCGGGTATGGCTAAGTCGGTTTTCCTCATCAATCTGAGCAATTTTGTGTGCGTTTTCATTAAAATCTATTTCAACAGACGTTATGTGAACTATTTTTAATATCCTTCTGCACAAGCGCGGTGGGCTGTAAAAATTCCCTGTTTATGTATTACTAATAAAAATAATAATTTTTGTTTTTTTATATATTATGTATTTTTTATAAGCGTTTAGTGTTTTAGATGTACATACGTACACTCCGAGGGCCAAACGTCGACTCGCACTACTATATTGATGCATCCAATATACGACCCAAACTCGGAGCAACAAAAAAAGATCCCCTAACAATCCAAAGAAAGTTCAACGTCGAAAAGCTGCTATGAGAGAGCACTCTTCAACAAACCGACTTGCGCGATCAGTGGAACCACATTTCCCGCTCATTACTGGTACGATGAGGAGTGTGAGAAAATGCTTGAAACGCTGGCCGACAGAACAAACATCCGACATTTTTAGCAGAGATTTGAGCGACTTATCGATATCCAGAACGTACTCAGATTATGGAGGGAACACTTTTCGACCCTTGTGAATAGCAGAAGAACTCNCTGGTACGATGAGGAGTGTGAGAAAATGCTTGAAACGCTGGCCGACAGAACAAACATCCGACATTTTTAGCAGAGATTTGAGCGACTTATCGATATCCAGAACGTACTCAGATTATGGAGGGAACACTTTTCGACCCTTGTGAATAGCAGAAGAACTCAAAGAAGTGGAGAAGACGAACCCGAGGTCCCAGTCGATGACGATGGAGTCGATATCCCAGCGCCTGACTATGACGAAAAGTACCAAAGCTGCTTGAGCTGGTGGCCTGTGACTGCTGAGCTATTTAATTACGATGGCAAGGAGGTAGTAAGGTGCATGCCCGACGACTGAAATTCAAGTGCGCTCTGCCCAATCCACAAGAAAAGCGACCCCGCCATGCGTGCCAACTACTGCGTGATCAGCCTTCTAAGCATAGGTTGCAAGGTCTTATCGAATGTATTGTCTACCATAGACCAGGTATTCACAATACGCAAAAGCATCGGCACACACCACCTATTTGTTGACTTTAAAGCCGCTTTCGACAGCACTAAATGGAGTTTCCTATATGCCGCTACGTCTGAATTTGGCTTCCCCTCAAAACTCATACGGCTGTGAAAAATGACGTTGTGCAATACCACCAGCTCTGCTCTGTTGCCATTCGCCACCAGACGGGGTTTCAGACAGGACAGCTCTCTTTCATGTGACTTCTTTAATCTGATGTTGGAGACGATAATAAGATCTGCAGAACTGAACCGCTCAGCAACAATTTACTACAAGAGCGTACAATTGCTGGCTTATTCGATGACACAGACATCATCGGTAAGAAAAACCGCGAAGACTGTCCTGGCTTATCCAAGTTGGAAAAGGAAGCAAAGCGAATGGGTCTGGTGGTAAACGAGGACAAGAAGAAGTATCTCCTGTCATCAAACAAACAGTCAGCGCCTCGCCAAGGTTGCCAATGTTGACAGTTACAATTTCGAGAAAGTAGAAAATTTACTTGGGAACCAGCATTAACACCGATAATAATGTCAGCATGGAAATCCAACGCAGAATCGCTCTTGCTAACAAGTACTGGCTTTGGACTGAGTAGGCAATTCAGGAGTAAAGTCTTCTCTCGACGTACGAAAACCACACTATAAGTCACTCATCATGCCCGTACTGGTATATGGCGAATTAAAATACAGCGACTCAACTGGCTTGACCATGTCGTTCGAATGGACACCGACGCCCCAGCTCTGAAAGTATTCTGGCTTCACTTGGCATTTCCAATTGACGTCAGTTGGTCAAAATCGCTTTGGTGGTTACACCGCCAAATAAGAAGAAGAGAACAGATCTATAACCTTATCAGTCAAACAGTGTTATAATCCCGACGAAATCCTTGATGGTGGTACCGGGAGGGGAACGGTACGTGACGGTATGTAGTTTAGTTTGGGTTAAAGTCTCACACTGACGGGTTTTGGCTTTCGATGCTCCGCCTCGTAAAATAAACATGCTCGGTTAAAAGTTAACAATTTAAATCGACGAATAGTTTTGCATCAACTATTGTGAACTTATGTTTATTTGTTTTTTGTACAACAAATGGTTACAATAATTTTAAGCTATAATAAAAAACTTTTTAGTAAGTAATTATTGGTTTCGTTTATTTTTTTGATCTCCTCTTCTCTTTGAGCGAGACGCAGGAGTAGTGCGGCTGACGCTGCTTTGCTGTGGTGGAGATTAATCTGTAGAATCCCCATCATTATCTTCGATATGTCTAGTCGGACGCCCAATGACCGTACAATTGGCGTCTCCGTCCTCGGGTAGTGAAGGAACGTCCTCTTTGTCATCGCCAGGTGTATCAGTCAGCGAGCCGGTGTCGTCCGACCCATCGTTGAAGGCGATTCGCTCAAAGAGCTCACCCACCGTGTCGCAGCTGGACGCGACTTCACGGTCCATAGGGCATTCGGTCTCCTCCGCGGCGGCCCCAATATCCTGTCGATACACATGAAGGGTCAGGGCTTGGAAGCCGTAGTTGATCCTCCAGTGTAGATTGGAGAGGGGTGCAAGTGATTCCTCATTGAGGACAATCACCGCCACTCTTCGCTTGCCTGTTGGATCTTCCAGCTTTACAACTTTCCAATCGTGGGTTGGAAGCTCTGAATTGCCTACATTCAGGCCCAGAACCTCCGACGGATCGTCATGGTATTCCGGGATCCATGCCCTGGATCTTGGGCGATTTGGAATTTCTTCCCTCTTCACGACATCTCGTCGTGCACCTGGCCAGGGCTCCCCAATCTTATTGATTGCGGCCCTGTAGAGCTGCGCAGATCTCTCATCGGCGCACTTGATTATTTTGACACCCCGTAACCAACCCGCGTCTGAGCAGCAGGGTGGAGGTCCTACGTTATCACGGAGAACCTCGCGATATACCGCCCATAGATTCCTGGTTACCAGGTCCCAATTTTGCTGTGTGATCCCACCATCAAGGGCATTCTGATCGATCACAGCACGGACAAGCGATTCCCTTGCCGCATCGGCAAAGGATTTTTTAGGCTCCTTATATTCAGCCATATGGGTATTAGAAGGCCTTTTTCTCTTTCCCGAGGTCGTTGTTTCTTCCTCCGAGCGCTTCCGCTTTTGGAGGCCTGCTTTAGCTTTCTCCCGGTGAATCTCCAGGAAAGATTCTGCCCAAGCTTTCGAGCTGATTTGCTCTTCTGTCAAGTCTTCTTGCTTGACATCCTTCAGCCTATCGATGATACGCAGAGCTGATCTTCTGGTGCAATAGTTTCTCTCAGAGGTTCCTATAGCTTTGGAAGGGGGTTTTGGCGTAAAGCCTAAAGGGTTGGCGTCGGGATTCACTGACTTGGTCATGTGAGCCGACTCCGCAAACGTCGAAGCCGATGTTCCTTTTTTAGGAGGAGCCGCAGCTGGGAAGGGGACAGCACAACTGGCTTGTCTTTGGACATGGCCAGCAGAGCTTCCCGAAGGCAGACTGGCAAGGTTTGCCATAGCATCGAGTCCGCCACTTGAGGTGGAGAGCGTGCCATCCTTGACTTGTCTTGAGACAGTGACCGAGATGACAGCCTGTCTACCTCCAGCGGCTATTGAGGCGTCACCACCATCCTGCCTGAGGGCATAGGTAGTGTTGGTGCTTTTAAGATCGGCTTGGAACGTTTCCGCCGTGCAGGGCTGCCACGGTAGGGACAGAATGGAGCTAGACCCTGGCTTTGCCACAGGCTTGGGATATTTTGCCAAAGATTGACAGGACCGGCCCGATGGGCTAGGGCGGTTTTTTTTTGAGAAAAACTCGTTTATCCGAGGCGGGGTTTTTGTTGTTCATTATTCATTCATAATCGTCTGCGTTGCTCGACAAGGCAAGCGCGGCAGACCCGGATATTTGGATGGGGAGAGGGGGAACGTCGACTACGGCAGTCCCCTCTGCCATAGTAAGGCCATTCTACCTCCTGAGGCGACCCGGTATCAGGAGAGCACCGTACGAATACAGCCGGATACCCCTGGCTGCAAACCATCCAATAGGCACCCTGGGCTAGGGGGGAAAGGAATGGTGGCTATGGCAGGAATTGGGTGTTTGTGGGACAGGAGGAGGGATTGTAGCGTCGGCGCGGTGATCTTGACATGGCGCAGGGGGAAGCCGCTCACCCCGTGCAGACCTTGCGGGTACACAAGCCGAGTGACCATCCAGGCAGTCATATCAAGCTTACCTCTTAGTTCATCTAATTCCCCAGAGCGGAGGTTTAGATTTACATTTAAGCCCCATCCCACAGTGGTTCGGATCGCAAATCTAGCTGGACGAAACTATTTAAACAAATACTCGTTGATGGATCTTTACACCACTTCTTACCTAGGGGATTTTTAAGTCGCTGATTACGAATCTGTAGTCACTTATCAAAAATTCAAAATGGCGGATCCAATATGGCGGACGAAAATTAAAAAAAAAATCGGTAGATTTCTATGAAACTGGGTATCTGGGGGTTTTCTGGGTCGCTGATTACATATCCAAAGTCATTTACCAAAAATTCAAAATGGCGGATCCAATATGGTGGACGAAAATTTAAAAAAATCGGTAGATTTCTATGTAACTGGGTATCTGGGGATTTTCTGGGTTGCTGATTACGAATCTAAAGTCATTTACTTAATTTACTTTATTTACTTCGGAACGAGCATTTTCATTAGATATTTCTTCCAATTTACTAATCACATAATCACGGACACCTTGTTGTCTTTTAGAAGTTTCAGCAACACCAAATGTCAAACAACTCACTTCTTAAGATTTTATTTACCATGACTAAAATTAAAGATCACAGCAAGAAACACAAATAAATTTCAGAAAAAATTTTATAACAGCGCTTAAAGATTTGCATGCCTGTTGTATAATTTTTTTACTTTCAGAAAGCAGAAAATTCGCGAGGTACTATTTTTTTTAACTCTTACATAATCAAAGGTTTTATAACTCCAATTATTTTTATGTTTGTTTATAAAGTCAATTCGCAATTATGCAAATATTTGTGAGTGCAATTAGCAGTCTTTTAAGTTAAATTTCAGCTTTTAAAATAGAGTTCTCAAATAGGCGGCGTTGACTTACCTTTTTTTGTTTGTTTTCATATGTTAATGCTTTAATAAATGCAATTTCTATTTGAATGTATTGTGAGGAATGTATTCCAAGTGCCACTAAGTATTTTAAAAACAAAAAAATTTTGACCTTCGTCCAGCTAGATCTGCTATCCGAACCACTGTGCATCCCCACGGCAAGGAGACTAACAATTCTTTCAGTTACTTGTGAACCAGATTACACTGAACCAGTGCAACACCAAACGGTTCACAGAATTGAAACAAAACGAGTGCTACCTTTCTCTAAACCACGTCGTCTTGATCCAATTAAATTCAAAATAGCAAAAACAGATTTTGAATTTTTAGTTAAAACAGGTATATGTAGACCTTCACACTCTCACATTGCATCTCCTTTACATTTAGTTCCTAAAAAAGAACCAAATGATTGGAGACCTTGTGGAGATTACAGAAGACTTAATTGCATTACTATTCCAGATCGTTATCCGTTACCTCACATTCATGATTTGACTATTGATTTAAAAAATAAACAAATTTTTTCCAAAATTGATCTTGTTCGTGCGTATCATCAAATACCGATGGTTGAAGAAGATATACATAAAACAGCAATTACTTCACCGTTTGGAATGTTTAAGTTCGTACGGATGCCTTTTGGACTACGAAATAGTGCACAAACATTTCAACGTTTTATTAATGAAGTATTTTCAGGTTTAGAATTTGTGTTTGTCTATATTGACGATATTCTTGTTGCAAGTGATAATGAAGATCAACATATTGAGCATTTAAAATCTGTATTTGAAAGACTTGAAAAATATAGTTTGAATATTAAACCTAGTAAATGCATTTTTAGAGCAAATAAATTAGATTTTCTAAGTTATCAAATTTCAAGTGAAGGAATCAGACCTTCTGTCGAACGAGTTGAAGCAATAGTAAATTTTGAAAAACCACTTTCAATAAATAAATTACAAACATTTTTGGGCATGGTTAATTATTACCATAGATACGTTAAAATTTTGTAACTGTGTAAACTTAGTCCTCTGCACGAAATGTTAATATTAGCAACTAAAAATAAACTTAACCAATTATATTGGATAGAAAATAAAAGTAGAGTTTTTGAAAATGTGAAGAAACTTTTTACACAGAAGACTTTACTCACTCATTTTGATAAAAATGGTAAATTATCACTTGCTAACGATGCATCGAATGTAGCAGTCGGTGTGGTTTTACAACAAATGAGTAATAACACTTTGGAACCACTTGCATATTTTTCAAGAAAATTATCCCCTTCAGAAATTAATTACTCCACATTTGACAGAGAGCTTTTAGCAATATACAATTCAATTAAACATTTTAAACATTTTCTAGAAGGTAGAACATTCACTGTTTATACTGATCATAAACCTTTAACACATATTCTAAATTCTAAATCAGACAGATCACTTCGACAAATTCGACACTTATAGCGTTTTCTTTTTTCAAAAAAAGTTCGGCCCTTTTATATGGGAACTCTTGCTTTGCGTTGCCCTGAAACCTGAGAAAATGTTGCGTTCTTTATATGAGAATGAAACAGAAAATATACTACTCCATCACAATTTATTTATAGAACTTAACAGGCTAACCTAATATTCGCGGCTTGCGTTTTGGTACGCATGCCGTCGAATTTGTTTTTTTGCGTCACCCGAAATTGACTTGCATGCGTTAGCATTTGATTTCATTGAGCGAAACGTCAAACCAAAATGTCACGCAGAACAAAAATTGGAAATTGAGTTAGCTTCATACGCACGCCGTTCAATTTCGGTTGATCTCATACAAATTGCATGTGCATGAGAAATTTTTGACAATAAATTGGCGGCGTGCGTGAATATTAGGTTAGCCTANTTCTTTATATGAGAATGAAACAGAAAATATACTACTCCATCACAATTTATTTATAGAACTTAATAAAGCTGAATTATTCACTTGGCCTGTAAGTCTTTAACAATTTTAAAGCAAAACACTTATTTCTGATAGGGAAAATAATTGCATTTTTACAAGACTAAATTAAAAATCAACCATGCAACTCTCACCCTCACGTTTATTTGAGGGCAGAAAAGGCAGCACTTTTGCGGGATCAGAGCGCAACCTGCTGAGAAAAGAACACGACGCCTTGTAAAAGGGCTAAGAAAAGAACATGAAAATGTGACAGCGCTAATACAAGGCAGAATAAGTGCAGCCTCTTTTCGAGAAAAGAAAACGCTATTAGAGTACATTGCACAATTTACAGACGACATTCAATATATTTCTGGAAAAGAAAACATAGTTGCTGGTACCCTTTCACGTATTGAAGATGTTAACATGATTTTAGCCCAACACGTAAATTTTGACACATTATTCGAGGAACAACAAAAAGATTTAACACTTTATGACATAATATCTGACCAAAATTCCAACAGTAATTTAAAAGAAATTAATATTCCAGTACTTAATCTTAATATTTGGTGTGATATTTCTCAACAACCTTTTGGACCATTTGTTCCCAATTCTATGAGAAAAATCATTTTTGATAAAATTCATTCTTTATCACATCCAAGTGTCCGTACAACTAGACGATTGATTCAATCAAAATATTTTTGGCCTAATATGCACAGAGAAATCAATAATTGGACTACTGCTTGTATAAGTTGTCAAAAATCTAAAATTTCTAAACATACTATGACGCCTGTGCAAAAAATTACCATTCCATCTGGACGATTTGAACATATTTATATGGATCTTGTTGGTCCATTACCTGTGTCAAAAGAGAATCGTTACATTTTAACTATCATTGATAGACAAACACGTTGGCCAGAAGCATATCCACTTAGGGATATTTCAGCAAACTCTACAGCAACAACATTTGTTTAAAATTACGTTTTGGCATTCCTCTTTATATAACAGTAGATCAATGATCACAATTTACCTCAAAATTGTTTACAGAATTAACTTAATTGTTAGGATCACATAAAATTCATACGTCTCCATATCATCCATAATCAAACATGATGATTTAAAGATTTCATAGGACATTAAAGACTGCTATTCGGAGGATTCTACTCACTGGTCTGAAATCCTTCCTTGGATATTATTAGGATTACGTACGTCTGTTAAAGAAGATTTAAAATGCTCTTCTGCAGAATTAGTTTATGGACAAACATTAAGATTACCGGGTGAATTAGTTGTTACGAACAGTTATAATAATGAAGTTGATAATACAGATGAAACTCTTTCTAAACTAAGAAAATATTTTTCAAATGTGAGATCAAAGGTTATACATCACAATAAAGAATACTCTTTTGTTCCTAAAAGTGTGGATACTTGTGAGTACGTTTTTGTTAAAGTTATTCAGAAGTCAAACTTGCAATCAACTTATGAGGGACCATTTAAAGTTGTTTCGAAACATAATAAAGTGTTCAAAATTCAACATGGAGATATGATTAAAACAATTTCAAAAGATTTGCTCAAACCTGCAAATATAATTTCTGGTGCAACACAAGACTCTAATTCACTATCAATTCTAAATACAAAAAAGAAAATAATATTTAACATTAATTAATTTATTGTTATACTGGAGGGGGAGGGGGAATTAACTGTGTGTTTTTACACTTGTTTAAATTCTTGAAGTTAAAATTATTGTTCTATGAATTTGTTTGTTATTAGAAAAGAAAATTTTTGATTATTAATAAATTAGCTTTCAAACAAGAAAAAAGAAATATTTTTAAATTGAATATCATATTTGATGATATAACACGTATATTATATAAGTGGGCGGTGCCAACCCCATTTTCCTAAAATTTCTTGAAAACCCACTTGTTTGCTAAAGAGCGATTGCATATATCATCTTTGAATAAATATTGATGATCCTTAGCCACACTGCTCCAAAAATCTGAAAGTCCGGTAAATAAACAGTATAAATTCAGGGTCGTATTAAAGAAAAGTCGCCTAACTTCGACAATTTTTATGCGATTGCAATAAATGAGCGATGAGTTTATTTAGAAAGATAGATAGTAAATACTACATATTTAGAAATTGTGGAAATTATCGATGGTCAAAATTTAAAAAATTAAAAGAAATAACGGTCTTTTTATAAATTACCCGATAAAATATTCCAACAAGCCTAGTTTGACAATAGATTATTATATAAAATTTTAAAGGCCTATACATATATCATCTTCTCGAATTATGTTCGGTCTTTAAAATCGAATCAAAAATAGTCATTCAAAAACTGGTAAATCTACAAAATCCTATTTTCTGACCTAACTCGGCAGGTCGCGACCTCTAAATGACCTTTAAAAAATCTGTAAAAATAGGCAATAATATTTCTCATAAAAACGAATAAAGTTAGGGGGTAGGGTCTTAAAATTTCCATGGGCACCCTAATGTTCAGTATCATTTGGATTTTCAAGGAGAACGCGGTGTTACTGATCGATATTTGGGATAAAATTAATTTACCTATTGGGGCGAAAAAATGTATTTTTAATGTCCGTGAATCACCAAAACAAAAAGTGGTACGTTCCCAATGCATTTTGTAAAAATAACGAGCTATTTTAAATTTAAAACTGCTGCCCCTCCGGCTGCCGATTTTAACAAACTACAGTGGCAGCCGAAATTCACCTGACGAGTGTCAAGTAGCGAAAAAATTAAGACGCTCCGGCGCTGAGGACCTTAGTGTACCTGATTCCTGAGTAAGAGTTTCCACCAAGCCTTAACTGCAGTTAATGCCTATTGAAAAAAGTAGAAAGCAAAATGTAAGAAATAAACTTTTCTGAGCACCCCATGTTAACGTTCTTTGAACTTACCTGGGCTCTTAACTGCAGTTAAGCTCTTGGTGGAAATAGGTTATAAGTCACCGAGTCCCACACTAAATAATAATGAGATAGACAAAAATGCTATTGGAATTTTACAACCCTCTAGAATACTAACGATTAGGCCTAGTTTGATTAAGGCCTAAAAATGGCCCCTTCTCTAAGTTTTCAAAAAATTTGACCAACATTGTTTTCAAGATGCCGGTAATTTTCCCTCTGCGACCCGAGTTACATATTCACGTTCTTGTGGGCTCCGCTTAATGATGAGTCAAATTTTTGTCACCGTAAACTAAGGATAACGAGTTAACTTATTTCATGTATAGAACTCATAAAAAAATTTGAAGCCAGTCGAAAGTGTGACACCAAATTTGTTGTCCGATATGAAAAATAATGCCTCATATGCGAGAAAGTTATCATTGAGAGGATGTACCTGCATATGTATGTAGGGTTAGGAAAACAAGTTATAAATTAAGAAACATAATAATTTGTAATATGAAAAAACAAAACACGATCAAATAAAATCCTATTCGGTTCATATTTACACTACAAAATAACAGCAACACAAACCACAAGTAAAGAGAACAACAACGCAGCATGGAAACAACCAAAGGAAAATTGTAAAAAAAATACTGCGACGGCCGTGTGACTGAAAATAATACAAAGAGGAGCAAAGGGAAGCAGCTGAAATAAACAGTTTAAAATCACAAAAGTTAAACTAATATTAAGAAAAAAATTCCATTCGGGGGAACGCGGATAGACATAACTTAAGCTTTAGTTGAAACATAACTATTTGGTTAAGTGCGACAGTTAGCTTATTTCATGTATAGAACTCATACCAAAATTTGAAGCCAATCGAAAGTGTGACACCAAATTTGGTGTCCGATATGAAAAATAATGCCTCATATGAGAGAAAGTTCTCATTGAAAGTTCTCATGAAGCTTTAGTTGAAATGTAACTATTTGGTTAAGTGCGACACTCGCACTGTCATTCGTGTAAAATTAATATTATAACAAAACCACATAAAGCTAAAGCATAAAAACAACATAGAAATATACAAAATATCCCTTTTATCAATATTAATTTTCATTCGTTAAATGTTTTAGTATAAATTTTTAAACTACGAGTTCACTTACAGGAGTCTCTCACTGCGAAGTAAAAGTGTTTAGATTCTCTATCTTATGATGTGGGGTTGGGATAAGGAAAAACAAATTTACCGTTTAATTGCTTGTTCTTTTAGGAGATAGTGTTGATAGATTTGGTGACAAAATTTTGTCTTAGAGTTTTTTTTATTTTTGGTCCATGTAATCGACCACTGTGCACACTCTCTTTTCGTTTACACTTGCGACAGAGTTAAATTGGCTTCAGTTTATCCAAGGCATATTCAACAAGGTAGAAGTGACAATTCAGTCGAGCTCTCTCATACCTGACTGTAATGTCGAAAAACGTAAACAAAGAAATTAACCCTTTGTTATGCATGTACCATATTTGATAAAATTCAATATCTATGAAATGAAAGTTTTTGTAAATATGAAAATATTTAAAATCACATTAAAATCGGTTTCATTTTAGTTTTTGTATTTTCGTTTAATGTAAATGTGGAAATGCATGCTTACTCAAAATTACACACTAAATGAAACACAATTATTTATAAAACCATTTTGGCAATTTTCCAGTTTTTGAGCATNAATGAAAGTTTTTGTAAATATGAAAATATTTAAAATCACATTAAAATCGGTTTCATTTTAGTTTTTGTATTTTCGTTTAATGTAAATGTGGAAATGCATGCTTACTCAAAATTACACACTAAATGAAACACAATTATTTATAAAACCATTTTGGCAATTTTCTAGTTTTTGAGCATTTTTTTTTTATTCAAATACTCAATTCTAGAGTATATTCGTTAGTTAAAAAAAAATGATTCTTTCTTCTAAATTTACATCGTAACTTAACTTCAATAATTCAGCTATTAAATTTTTACAATGCGAAATTTCATTTCCATTAAATTTATTAAAAATTACTTCCAGTTTCTTTATGTCCACAAGGAATTCTGGTTTAGGTTTTATCATCCCACCATTTGAAATTTGGTCTATCCATGTATATGAGTGGGAGATTTTCTCTTCATATTCAGTAATGCTTAATTTCCGTATGTTAAATCCAGCTATGTTTGAAAAATAAAAACACGACTATTTTCACATGGCATTATGAAAAAAGGAAAAGGGATGTTAAGAACCAGAACGTCGAATTTATAACAGTAAATGGTGATCTAAAGCGGTAAATTTGGTGGAACGAAATTGTATCATGGTGTTCGCGGAGCATTTGCTTATATGTATATGTTAATGTACTCGTGGATCCGGTCGTGCTTGTTTATGGCAGACTTACTCAGTTTGGGTCTGTGCATCAACAGCTAACTTCGTCCCCACAGACACCTCAGGAACGGCCGACACTTCAGATAACTCAAGCATTGAGGAATTGTATGGTAGAGGTACTGCACCTGGGAACAAACGCGTCCGCTTGGAAATACTCGGCTGTGATGGGCAACAAATAAAGTCACTGCCACTAAAATGGTGTTCGCACACACCCGAACAGTCTCCTAATGGAGCACCGCAGCTACTTGCCCACCGTTGTCGCTTCACTTGACAATTAAGAGGTTTTAAATAACGCACAAGCTTGTTGTCCTGGCTCTTGCCACACCGAGCGCACCGCTCGTAATTCCTTTTCATTTTATTTTTGTATGTATGTATTTAAAATCAGTCGCACAGCTCAAAATTGAAATAAAAAATTAAAATTTTGAATTGTATAGGGTTAAGAGTTGATATTACAGTCGCAGTTCAAAAGAGAGAAATGTCGAAATCACTTCTACCTTGTTATGTGAAATCGTTGGAGAAATTTATCAGAAATGTGCAAACGAGTTTTCTTAATAATTTTGACAATTGATTTACAAAGTTTACACAATTGTAAGTTTATACGGTTTATAATGCATTTATAAGCTTTGATGAATACGCTTATTATGTTTCTGTACAGGCATTTTCTCAATGTTCTACATACGGAGCATAGTTTAACGCTAGGCGCATATTGCATCCGATATGACGACCGATTTCGGCTGGCAAATTTCACCGTCCGAATTGATGCGCACACACACAACCAGATTATTTGCCGACCGTATTTGTACACACAAATCTAGCTTTCATAACAATTTTGTAAGAAATGAAATATTTTGATACATTTTAATTGAACTACTCTAAACATGTGATTTATATGTAATTTTTTGTTTTTTTACCCAATAAGTAAATTTTTCGCAGTCCAATTTGGTACTTTTCACCTGACAACGGACGAGAAAAACAAGCATGTTTGAATTTATCGTCAGTGACGGACGTCAACGGCCGATGTCGGTTCGGTTATCGGTTTATGTGTGAGGGCGCTCATATAATCACAAGTGTTTATTCATATCGCCCTCATATAGCCGATATCGGCCGAGCACAATTCGGCCGACGACGGCTGCAATGTGCACGTAGCGTAACACCATTCCCAGGCGCTCTTGATGCTTCCCAGGAAAAAATCGGTAATCGCTTTTATTGGTAACGTGTTCTAGAAGGCATAGCATTATAATGCCTTGAAATTTTTTGTTTCTTTTAGGCATTGCCGGTAATGCAAAGTAGAATGACCTACAGTATTTTATTTATTTCGCTTCTTTGTTTCTTTTCGGGGAATGCAAAGTAGAATGTTCTACAATGTTGTATTTATTTCGCTTCTTTGCTTCATTTCAGGGAATGCAAAGTAGAATGTCCTACAATATTTTATTTGTTTCGCTTGTTTGATTCATTTCAAGTAATGCAANTTTGCTTCATTTCGGGGAATGCAAAGTAGAATGTCATACAATATTTTATTTGTTTCGCTTCTTTGCTTCATTTCAGGGAATCAAAGTAGAATGTCCTACAATATGTTATTTGTTTCGCTTCTTTGCTTCATTTCAGGGGATGCAAAGTAGAATGTCCTACAATATTTTTTATACCCGAGCGCACTTGTGCACAAGGGTATTATAACTTTGTTCACATAACGGTTCTTTGTATAAGGCAAAACGAATCGAGATAGATATAGACAAATGTATACATAAATGATCAGAATGGAAAGAGAAGTCGATTAAGCGGTGACTGTCTGTCCGTCCGTCTCTGCCNTATCCAATAATTCTTTTTCTACCATTACTTTCTGTGGAAATTTTTCCCGCATAAAAATCATGTTTTGCTTTGTTCAATTTACAGCGAAGTTGAAGTCAGTCAATGCAGTGAAGTACAAGATTGAGGAAGTAAAATTTTAAGCTTAATTAAATATGCATGTATAAACCTTCTGATTTTTAAGTAAAATCTAAATACCTAAATACATACATATGTATGCATAAAAACTTATTTATAAATATTTTAATTAATNGAAAACTGCGATATTTTAGTAACTACTGAAGATTATTCACTCAAAATTAAGATTTATTATAATTTTGAGACGAAAAATAAGAAAATTATAAATTTTTGAAAAATGGGCGTAGCCACGCCTACTTATGGTTACATGTGTATATCTTGGCAACCGCTGCACCGATTTCTTCCAAACTTGGCACAGTGGTTGGCTTTGGTACAGCATACCAAATAGCCGAAAATTTTAAAACTCGAACAATAACCACGCCCACATTCCATATAAGGGTAATTTACAGAAATACGAAATCTTCGATAAATCAGTAAATATTAAAGATAATTTATTCAAAATTGACGCTTGCAACCACCAGTTACCGAAAAATACGTTTATGATAAAATTTTCACATAATGATCACATATATGTATCTCGGTAACCGTTCCACCAATTTGTACCAAACTCGGTATGGTTATTGTGCTTTCCACATAAAAGCAAAGCGTTGAAAATTGTTGAAACCGGCCTAAAATTACGGCCGCTTTTCATATAACAATAAATTTCAGAAATGCTTGAAATTTCAATATTTCGAAATTTAAGGACGCTAACTTACTTACCCCGGCTTACCATGTAGCGGTAGCCTGCGGGAAGGTGAAAAACATATATTTAATACTGGCGCCGGGTATTTAATGTTCGGCTCCGCCCGAACTTAGACTTTCTTACTTGTTTTTATTTCGCTTCTTTGCTTCATTTCGGGGAATGCAAAGTAGAATGCTGCATCGTAGTCAGCTGAAAAATGGAATGAATATCCAATAATTCTTTTTCTACCATTACTTTCTGTGGAAATTTTTCCCGCATAAAAATCATGTTTTGCTTTGTTCAATTTACAGCGAAGTTGAAGTCAGTCAATGCAGTGAAGTACAAGATTGAGGAAGTAAAATTTTAAGCTTAATTAAATATGCATGTATAAACCTTCTGATTTTTAAGTAAAATCTAAATACCTAAATACATACATATGTATGCATAAAAACTTATTTATAAATATTTTAATTAATTTTAATCTTTTAAGACATTTTCTGATTTCAATTTAGTATAAATAAGTATATACTTATCTAGGTATTCTACATTAGTTTCTCTGTAGGGCATTCTTTGTTCGCTTCTATGGATTCGGTTTATCCATGCGTTCTCCCTTCGTTTGAAGGTAATGCTGCGGGCAAGGGCTTACCGCCAATGACATGTCCATGTTAAAATAAGGCCTTCTTGAAGCGAATGGGTAAGCGATTCCAATCGCCTAGCTCGTTTCCACTTTCGTTTCTGTGGTAATTGTGTTTTTTGCTGGGTTGCAACCTATTACTATACATACCTAAAGGTATACATACCGATTCTTTGAGGTAGGCGCAACACTTCCAGCTAAGCTTAAATCATATAAACAAAGTAAAACTGGAGAACAAAGATTAAATAATTTACATAGCTTAACTTAACATCCACCGAGATACAGAAGATTCGAACGAAGAAAGATTGAATAAATTTTTGAAGTGAAACTTCTTTAGCGGCGGTCGGTTGGTTGGGAGTAAATTGGCAAATTCAGCGGAAATTGTACACGGAAATGTTGCAACGGAATNTTATTGTGCTTTCCACATAAAAGCAAAGCGTTGAAAATTGTTGAAACCGGCCTAAAATTACGGCCGCTTTTCATATAACAATAAATTTCAGAAATGCTTGAAATTTCAATATTTCGAAATTTAAGGACGCTAACTTACTTACCCCGGCTTACCATGTAGCGGTAGCCTGCGGGAAGGTGAAAAACATATATTTAATACTGGCGCCGGGTATTTAATGTTCGGCTCCGCCCGAACTTAGACTTTCTTACTTGTTTTTATTTCGCTTCTTTGCTTCATTTCGGGGAATGCAAAGTAGAATGCTGCATCGTAGTCAGCTGAAAAATGGAATGAATATCCAATAATTCTTTTTCTACCATTACTTTCTGTGGAAATTTTTCCCGCATAAAAATCATGTTTTGCTTTGTTCAATTTACAGCGAAGTTGAAGTCAGTCAATGCAGTGAAGTACAAGATTGAGGAAGTAAAATTTTAAGCTTAATTAAATATGCATGTATAAACCTTCTGATTTTTAAGTAAAATCTAAATACCTAAATACATACATATGTATGCATAAAAACTTATTTATAAATATTTTAATTAATTTTAATCTTTTAAGACATTTTCTGATTTCAATTTAGTATAAATAAGTATATACTTATCTAGGTATTCTACATTAGTTTCTCTGTAGGGCATTCTTTGTTCGCTTCTATGGATTCGGTTTATCCATGCGTTCTCCCTTCGTTTGAAGGTAATGCTGCGGGCAAGGGCTTACCGCCAATGACATGTCCATGTTAAAATAAGGCCTTCTTGAAGCGAATGGGTAAGCGATTCCAATCGCCTAGCTCGTTTCCACTTTCGTTTCTGTGGTAATTGTGTTTTTTGCTGGGTTGCAACCTATTACTATACATACCTAAAGGTATACATACCGATTCTTTGAGGTAGGCGCAACACTTCCAGCTAAGCTTAAATCATATAAACAAAGTAAAACTGGAGAACAAAGATTAAATAATTTACATAGCTTAACTTAACATCCACCGAGATACAGAAGATTCGAACGAAGAAAGATTGAATAAATTTTTGAAGTGAAACTTCTTTAGCGGCGGTCGGTTGGTTGGGAGTAAATTGGCAAATTCAGCGGAAATTGTACACGGAAATGTTGCAACGGAATTGGTTGGGGCTGAAACAAGTACTTCTTGTGTGTATGCAACGAAAATGATGCAACGGAAATGGTGCAACGGAAATAGTTGGGACTGAAACAAGTGCTTCTTGTGTGTATGCATATCTTATTACATTAAACGAGCAATTCTTGTATATAAGTTAAACTACCCGGCTCGGTAGGTTACAAAAAAAATTGTTCCGGACGAGACCGGTCTTTATTTGTTGATATGAGTTTAACAACTAACTTTACAAATTCTCTTAATTCTAAAGCTAAACCTAAAAGTAAAGCCCGAGTGCTGTCAACGTGACAGGTATTTTGCTGATTAGGCGTTTCCCACGGAAACGCCAGTCGCTGCTCTGGAATTTGTTGTCCAGCTTTTTGGTTGCGCGTGTAAGGTGTTGTATTACCATCTTCTTTATGTTGAGTTGTATGAAGTGCTGAGCTGCGCGTGTGGGGTGTTTGGTTACCGTCATTCTTATGTGGAGTTATGTGAAGTATTGCGTTAGCTCCTCCCTCCTCAAGTGCGGACGTCCCCGGGCGCATATTCGCAGATCCTGGAGTACTAGGGGCACTTGGTTTATTGCATTTCCCTTGAGGGTCCTTCGGCTTCCTTCTTTCGGAAATTTTAAAAGCGAGTAGTATGATAGCTATTACCATAGATATAATGAATGCAGTATTAGCGGTTAGACCAACTTTACTGATTTTGTTGATCGTCTCCAGTTTCTTCGTATTTTGTATTTGGAGGTCCTTCATCATCTGCAAGGATAGTATTTCTTCAAAGGGTGTTTTTGGATTTGGCTGTTGTAAAACGGCTGGGAGAGGTTGCAAATTGCTCATTTCATGCACGTAGAAATTTTTGTTTTGTACTTTGATGGTAGAGTTGTGGTGTTGAACTATAAATGTTCCATTAAGATCAATTGATTTTCCATCTATATCGATTAAACCATTGTAATCGTTCAAGAATAGTATTCCAGGTTGTAACTCTTCTAGGCTGCTAATGTGGTCGGCGTTGACAAGCGTACAATTTGGGCGTTTACTATTTATAAGATTGCTAATACAACTATTATTACTTATTTCTCTAAAATCTTTTTCATTGCAAATTGTTATTTTATTATATCCTCTACATTCATTTTTTAGTCCGTACAATTTTGATTTACATTTTAGAATTTTTTCGTAATCAATTTTATTAATTTTATTTTCCTTTTTCACTCCTTTGAGTATAATTTTTTCACAAGTTTCTTTGTTAGTGGTAGGTAAGCTTAAAATATAAATTATAGATGTACCATTTGAAGCTATTCTAATATCGGTAAATTCTAATTCTTCTTCAATATTAATATAAGGTATTTCTTCTTTTCCAATAATTTTTTCAATTGTACTTATCTCTAGATTTGATAATATAAATGAATTTACAATATTTGATTTTGCCCAATGTAAGGCGTATTCAATATTGATAAGCTCTTCTTTAATTAATTGTAATTTATATTTAATTTTAAGACCTAATTCTAATTTTATGTTTACATTTTCTTTTAGATTTTTAAGTATTTCATTAGTTTTATTACTTGCTTCGTTGATTTTATCCAGAAATTTTTTGTTTATTACTACTTGTCTATCGTTATTTTCTAGTAAATTTCCAATGTTTTTATTAATTATTTCTAAGTCATTGTGGTCTGGGCTACCAGCAATCCATTTCCATGCTGTACCAATAAAATCTAATGACCGTTTATTTTTAGTTCTAGGAGTTAATTTTGAAAGGAGTGTGCGAATTTGGATTATTTCGTGACTGAGAAAAGGATGTAGCGGATGGTTGGTTTGGATATTTTCCGCGATTGTATTTTCAAGTTCTTTTGTTAGTTCGTCATACTGTTTCGTATCTATTATATGAATGATTTTAAATGTTCCTTCCTGTATTCTTGCTGTCCCGTCTTTTAAGGTTATAAGCTGTGCATTCGTATAGTCAAGGATTTGGGTTTCTGCATAAGCCGTGGAGGCAAAGAGCCTGTAAAAAAGATATCGTTATAGACCTATAGCTATTTAACTAACTTTAATTTATATCGTTGGCCCATGGCATTTATAACGATTTAATTTATTACCTAAAGATCGAAAGCTTATGGCATTTTACTCGATTTCCCTACTTTCTAATTATCGAACGCCTATGGCAATTTACTCGATTTACCTATTTTCTAATGATCGAACGCCTATGGCAATTTACTCGATGATTGCCTTAGTCAAGATTATTCTAATTGTATTCAAATTGAACTTAATTTATTTATATTAAAATTCGATTTAATTTTATTTTATTCAAATTAATTCAATTTAATATAATTTCCTTCAATTTAATTTCCTGCAATTAATTTAATTCGATGGATACGAATTTAAATTAGTGTGAAGAAATTCAATTGAAAAATTTTTTTTTTTTTTTCATTTTTTTCTTGTTATGAGGCTTGGTTAACCCTTAAGTACGCCTTAAATCGTGAGACTAACTTCTGATGTTGCCTTTGTGAACGATTCGACCTGATTGAGTTTTGACTGTAGTCCTGTTATTCTCTGCGACTATTTCCTTTTTATATCTCGATGATAGCTTAGAGCCCAATCTTTTATTGATTTTAACGAATATTTCCTCACCTACAGAGTAATCTTTCGTTTTTTGTCTGTTTTTATTGTGATAATCCAGGTCCTTTACTTGCTTCCTTGTAAGTAAGGCTACATTTTGTTGTCTATGTCTTTCTAACTCTTGGGGGTCTGTGGTAACTCTGGTACCGAAGAATGTTTCCAGCGGTTTTTTCTTAGTGGTGGAATGAATTGTTGAGTTGTATTCTTTGACAGATTTGAAAAGTAACTCTTCAAAAGTGAGACTATTGTTGTCGGATTTTAAACACCTCATAATTTCAGAAAGCGTAGAGTGAAATCTCTCCACTTGTCCGTTTGTCGTGCTAGCGTAAGGGGGTGTGACATATACTTCGATGTTCATTTCATCCTTTAATAACGACGAAATTGAAGCGGAGTTCAGCGATTTCTCGTTATCGATTACTACAAGTTTGGGAATTCCAAAAGCAATCATTAGCTCGCGTATTGGGTCCTTTATGTGTTCTACTGCCCTGGATGGTATTAATTTGACTTGTGAGTATTTAGAATATTTGTCGACAGAAGTGAGAATAAACCTTTTCTCTGTGGAGTAAATGTCAATGTGAATGATTTCTCCAGGGTTTTGGGGAATTGGGGTGGCTTGGAT
This sequence comes from Rhagoletis zephyria, assembly GCF_001687245.7. NCBI lineage: Eukaryota > Metazoa > Arthropoda > Insecta > Diptera > Tephritidae > Rhagoletis > Rhagoletis zephyria. The sequence continues at coordinate 177,707 of NW_016157573.1, read as the reverse complement.
TTCTGGTTTTGGGGGATGCCTATCGTATTTTTGTTGAAGGCAAGTTGAACATTGCTTGACCTTTTTCTCTATTTTGGAGTACATGCTAGGAAAATAGTATTTTTTAAGAATTTGAGTTTTATTTTCGCGGCTATTTCTATGAGCTCGTTGATGTTCTCTTATTATTATTTCTTCTTGCTCGGTTTCGTTTGTGATGTCTTCTAATAAGGTTTGTGTAAAGCGGATTTTTATGTTTCTGAAATGTAATGGATAAAATTCTTGTATTCTACCCATAATATTTTCTGTGGTGTAGAGCCCATTAACAAGAGCTGGATCCAAACGTTGTTTAAAAATATCAATTAAGTCCTGTGTGGAGTAGTCAGTTTTAGTTATAGTATGTCTGTGATAACTGGGGAAAGGGAGATCAAAAGTGTAGTTGTTTTGATTTCCAATTAGTATAAATAATTGGTTCTTAAAGGCGTTAATTGGAGCTTCTGTAGCAGGTATGAGAATATGTGCAGAGCTTTCGTCACTATGGTCGGTTGTCGTTAGGGTGTTTACGTCAGATTTTGGGGGTCTAGAAAGGGCGTCTGCGACTACGTTAGTTTTACCAGGTTTATACCTGAGCTCGTAGTTATACTCTTCCAAAATGCATTTCCACCTTTTCATTTTTGCGTTATGGTTTTTATTGCTTAAAGCAAATGTAAGGGGTTGGTGGTCGGTGTAGATTATTACTTTCGCTGAACCGTAGAGATAATTCCTCAACGTGTTCAGTGCCCAAATTATCGCCAGCATTTCTTTCTCATTTGCGGCGTAACTTTCTTCTGTCTTTGATAAGGATCTTGATATGAACATAATAGGTTTACCTGCTTGCTCTAAAACAGCACCTAGAGCATAGTTCGATGCATCAGTAGTTAGGTGAAATTCTCTCTTAAAATCGGGGTATGTGAGTATAACTTCTTCTGATACTAATGAATTTTTAATTTGGTGGAAGGCCTGTTTTGCATTTTCATTCAGTGTGATTAGCTTTTTGCTTGAGGCAGTTTTTGAAACTCGTCCGTCTTCTCCTCTGAGCAGGGAAGTCAGTGGCTTCGCTAATTTGGCGTAATCACGGATAAAACGTCTGTAATAACCTGATAATCCAAGAAATGATCTCAGATCTTTCAGTGTTTTTGGATAGGGGACTTCTTGGATAGCTTTAACTTTATCAGGATTTGTCTTAATACCCTTGCGTGATATTACGACGCCAAGGAATTCTACTTCGTCCTTGAAAAACTCGCACTTATCCAGTTGTACTTTCATTCGAGCATTTTCAAGAGTTCGGAAGATAGTTTCTAAGTTCTCTAAATGGCTACGTTCGTCCTTACCAAGCACAATTATGTCGTCTATATAGACATAACAAATTTTTCCAATGTGGTCCCTGAGTATGTCGTCAAGGGCGCGCTGAAAAATGGCTGGGGCATTTTTCAAGCCGAATGGGAGTCTCGTAAACTCATACTTCCCATTGTTAACTGAAAAAGCCGTCTTTTCCATGTCACATTCTTTTAAGGGAATTTGATGGAAGCCGCTTTTCAGATCTAGGACAGAGAAAAATTGGCTACTTCCTAGTTGGGAAATTATTTCGTTAATTTCAGGTATTGGGTACTTGTCCGCTAATGTCACTGCGTTCAATTTTCGGTAGTCAATAACTATTCTGTATTTTTTCTGTGCAGAGGCATCTAGTTTTTTGGGTACTACCCAGATAGGTGAGTTATATGCTGATCTTGATGGTCTAATTATTCCATCTCTTAGTAGGGTTTCAATCTCTTGAGTCACGAAGTCTCTCATAGCTAAAGGATACGGATAATATTTGGAATAAATAGGGCTGTCTGAAATAGTCTTAATTTCTCCTACTACAGTGGTTGTATAAGTGAGCTTTGCGTTAGGTTCCGAAAATAGTTTGGAATATTTTCTTGTTAAATAGTTAATGTCCTTCTTCTGTTGCAATGTCATGTGTTCTGTCCTAATGTCAATTTTATTAACGTCCGCTGAGAATTTCTGTTTAATTTTGATAACTGTATTGTTGCCAATTCTGAGTGTGTTGTCATGGATATTTATTATGGCAGACAAATCTCTAAGACTGTCGTTACCGAGGATTCCGTGGAAAGAATTCAATGTTGGGAGTAGAAAGAATTTTAAATTCGTATCTTTTTTCCCGAAAAGATTTACCAGAGTGTGGTGGGTGATTTCTACTTTTCCGGCTATGGAGTTTGCGAAGAAAGGTTGTTCGTTAAGAAGTGGTTTTGGAACCAGATGTGGCTGGATATAATTTTTACTAGAACCAGTGTCTAGCAATATCTTAAGAATGTCTCCGTTCTTCGTCCTGCACTCTATGTACGGTAACGAAGAACACGTCATTCTAAAAAATGTATGTCCGTAAAGTCAGCTGGAGTTTGCTCATAATCCTGAGATAACTGCAAACCATCTTCGTAGTTCAATGCGGTCTCATATTCGTCCATTGTAGGTGTCCATTCCTGATCATATCCTTGTTGCTGTACTTCCTCTTGTTCCGGTTCACTTTCAATATGGAAGTTCCTTTGTGCCTTGTATGGTATCTGGTGAGAAGTATTGGATGGTCTTTTCTCTGCTGGTTTGCTCGGTCCTGGTCTGTTCATGTAGTTAATTGCCTTAGAATGCATGGAACGGTCGACATCCATGGGTTCCGGTTTCGGTAATGGCTTTGGAGCCACTGGGCGAGAAGGCGTTAAGGTATTTCTAACTTGAGGGAATGGTTGAGAAGGCCATGGTTGACCTGCCGGTTGGCCGAATGTGGGGTAGGATTGAGAAGGTTGTTGCGTATTCCAACCAAATTGAGCAGGTGGGAACCTTTGTTGGTATTGTGTCATATTTCTGGGTGGTAGTGGTGGAGGGGTTAGTTGTGGATAATATGATCCGGGAATATTGTAGGATGCTCCGGTATTTAAAAGCGTATTCTTTTGTGCATTTAATTTTAAAGGAGTTGAAACTACTTGTCTATTTAACCTATTGTGAGGTGAAAAATTTTGCTGATTTTCAAGGATTTCACAAAGATGAAGTGAGTGTGGGAGGTCCTTTGGTTCTTTCACTGCTAGAAGCCTTGGCATATCGCCGTTTAGTCCATTTATGAAAGCGTCTCTAGCTTTCTCTCTATACATGTTAGTCAGGACTCTAATAGCTTCCGGACTTTCCTCCAGGCAGGATATTTTGTTCAATATCAGGGAGAGGTGTGAATAGACTCGCTGATAGAAATCCCTAATCGGCAAGCGTCCCTGAACCAGGCTGCATAGCTGGTACTCTAGAGTTTTTAAGTCTCGTTTATCGGCATAGTGCCAAGTTAAACAAGAGCGAATGGCCGTCCAATTCAGTGGAATATTGTACGATTCTAACACTTCGTCTGCATGACCTACGATTTTGTTCCTTATTGCCATAAGTATACCGAAGTATTTTGGTGTTCCCTGATGCTGTCTGTAGTACTCTAATAGCCTCTCTACACTTTTTTTCCACGAACTAAATTCACTAGGGTTCCCTGAAAATTCACGGATAGTCCTGGCTATCTCTGGAACACGGTCGGAATCCGTGCTTCCTTGAGCAACTACAGGCTCATCACTCGAATTAAGAAATTCGTGGTTTGGATTCACTATATTATTAACTAGTTTCTGTCCCTCACTCTGAAAAACTGTTCGGACTATCCTGCGGATAGTCTCTTCTAGTCCTGTCATAGCACTGCTGCTGCTGGCTGTAGTGCCAGTGGTAAGGATGGAGGGTCTGAGAACTGACGGTATGTTATCCTCAGGCATTTTGATTATCAAGTTATTCGCACTTTAATTATTTATTTTCTTCTATTTATAATCCGTTAAGTTGTTTTTTATAAACTATGTTATTTCAAAAATTTCACAAAAATTGTAATTTTATAAAAATTACTATTTGATTTCGTCACATAAACTAACTATATATGTTAATTATCTTTTTCAAAAAATTCACTTTGTTCGTAAGGATTCTTACTTCTTTCTATTTGATTTGATTACATAAAATTCACTTGCTAAAAAAAATTTTAACGCTTTTCGCACAACTAAATATATTGCATTCACTTATAGTTAAATAAACTTACAAAATAAGGTAAGGTTGCATCATGCGAGGCGATGGGCAGGATTATTCCGGTTTGTTCGAGGATGATTCCCACGATGACTACGGCTCCTGTGTCCACACACGCTTTATGTCTATTGACTTAAGCGTTCCTCCCAAGAAATTGTATCGCTCCAGTCGTAGGATGTTGCTTCTTATTTTAAGGAGCCTTTCCTCCTATTACGAGGCTCTCAACGATGTCCTGCCGCTGATTAGGTGGCCTTCTTTAGGACTTGTTGGTTTTTTTTGCACTCGCGACTGGGCTCCACGTCAGGGCGCCAGTTAAACTACCCGGCTCGGTAGGTTACAAAAAAAACTGTCCCGGACGAGACCGGTCTTTATTTGTTGATATGAGTTTAACAACTAACTTTACAAATTCTCTTAATTCTAAAGCTAAACCTAAAAGTTAAGCCCGAGTGCTGTCAACGTGACAGGTATTTTGCTGATTAGGCGTTTCCCACGGAAACGCCAGTCGCTGCTCTGGAATTTGTTGTCCAGCTTTTTGGTTGCGCGTGTAAGGTGTTGTATCACCATCTTCTTTATGTTGAGTTGTATGAAGTGCTGAGCTGCGCGTGTGGGGTGTTTGGTTACCGTCATTCTTATGTGGAGTTATGTGAAGTATTGCGTTAGCTTATATATATATATATATATCCATAGGGTTCTCGGAAACGGCTCTAATGATTTTGATGAAACTTTGTACAAAGATAATGTTTTGGATTTTAAGGCTATCTGAATAGGCATTATCTCCGAGAAGACTCTTATTACTTTAAACGAGCAATTCCTGTATATATATGTATATATATATCCATAGGGTTCTCGGAAACGGCTCTAACGATTTTGATGACATTTCGTACACAGGTAATGTTTTGGATTTTAAGGCTATCTGAATAGGCATTATCTCCGAGAAGACTCGTATAAGGTTGAAACCTATTCGAAATAAGTTGCAAAATAATTAAAACATCATAATATGGGTATCAAATGGAAGGTATTTTAAATATCCCTAATTCAAAAATATTTTTAATAGGATTGCCACATATTTTGAATCGCACGTTTATTTAATTTTCTGTTTAGAAAAAAAGGTAAAACATTCAAGGTAAAACATTCAAGGTTACCAAGATAAGGTTCTTAAACAATGCTTTCCCTATGTACAATATGTTATCTCTTAGGATAATAGTGTAAGGTTGCCACTTATTTTCGATTCTACACAATTTATCTAAAACATCGCAATATGGATATCAAATGAAAGGTATTGTTGAGAACTTTGATCAGAAAATATTTTTCATCAGGGTTGCCACGCTTCTATGTAATACAAATTTTTATTTTGTTAATTTCAGTCAAAATTTGTTTATGTATACATAGTACATATACGCTCAAGATATGTACCATTCATTCCAGCGTATTTCGGAATAGGGTTGCCACCTAACTTTTAGAGTAAGGAATTTATTAACAGATATCGAAATCCTTTTTTTTCAAAATATTTTTTAAAGCTATCCAAATCTTGAAAACTTTAAAAGGTATATGCACTCCGGGCAAAGCTCGGTCAACCTGGTACTGGTATTAATTTAACAAAAATTTGCTAATCAAAGGTTAAAGATTAACACCTAGAAATAGACCAATACAAGAATGAAAGTAAAGGTCACTACGTACATAAATGAAGAAAAGGATAAAGGCAAAGGTAAAAATAAAAACAAAAACAAAGATGCGTAAAGATAAAGGCAAAAATGAAGACCAAGGTAAATTTAAACACTTTACTTATATATGTAAGGGCAAATGTGAAGGGGAATATGTAGCTGAAAAAATGATGAACATGAAAGTAAAGACAAAGAGGAGGATGAGCATACCGATAAAAGCAAAGATGAAGATAGAAGAAAGATTAAAATAGAGGTAATTAAAGAGGAAAGGATACAGAGACACAGAGAGTCAATCTGGGAACTATTTTGGGATTTTAGAGATTTTCGGGATTCTCGAGACTTATCAATAAAACATTCGATATTTTTATCGGTTTTGTTATCGATATTTATCGATTTTGTTATCGATTTTGTTATCGATATTTATCGATTTTCTCATTGATATTTACTGATTTTGTCATCGATATTCATCGATTTTCACAAAATCCACTTTCACTAATTCCGGTAAGTTACATAAAACAATGTCAGGAGCCGGTAATAATGTACCTTTGTACTATTTAGCATGTCATTGGTCGGTAACTTAAATTTAAATCTATTAAATACATTTTAGCGTGTCTCAGTCCTTTGCCCACAAAAGCGGCTATAACTTTTTTTTCTATTCGAAACAGTAAGAGTGGCACCTTTCTGAAAATTTTATTAAATGAACAATTTTTTTATGTGATGTAAAGTTATAGCTCAGTACATTTTTTTCACCAGAGATAGTCAAATTTGGGGAAGAAAATATCAATTCATCATCAATTTTATGATGGTTCCTTAATATATTTTAACTACATTGCATTTGGATATGGAGAAGCAACTATCTCGAAGCATTTTTCATACAAAATTTACTAAGTATAGCCTGGTTTGTAGATGCAGTTAAAGAAAATACATGAGAAGGCACAATTTTTTTTTTAAATTAAAAAAAAAATTAAATATTTCAAAAACGGTGACACTTTTACCTGACATTTTTTGGTTTATCAGGGAGCTCATTGAAGCATTGACGCAGGGGATTTTCTTTTCTTTTTTTAATTTAATTTTTCCGATATTTTATTTTAAAATATTTTTTAGTTTCATTTAAATTTTAGAAACTTATTTTATTTATTGTAGCCTCTTTCATTTAATTTTTTCTATTCAATTTTCTTTACAGGTTTGGTTATTTTTTTAATTTCATTTAATTTTTAGGAACTTATTTTATTTTTTTCTTTATCATATTTTTTTAGTTTTTTAGTTAAATATTCTAATAATTTTTAAGATTTAATTGTGGAGAGAGAAAATTTTGTTTTTTTTTAAATTTCGTTTACACTTTAGAAATTTCTTTCATTATTTTTTTCTTTTGTAATCTATTTTTTTAGTGGCAGATTTTAGTTCTGTTTTAAGAAAAAAATATATTATTATTTTACTTAGGTTTTTGGATCTTATTCGATTTTATTAAATTTTTGTTGTCTTTTTTTATTTTTAAGTACTATTTCCTTCTTTTTTGATTCAATTTTTTTGTTTTTCTAATTTAATTTTCTTTTATTTATACTTGTTGTTTTAAAAAGAAAAAAATATATGGGGCGTTCTTTGTCAGAAAAGCCACCCCCCCCCTGCACACTTTAATTTTTGAGATAAATTAATGATTTTGGGCTTTATTTTTTCTTAACTAATCTAGTTTTTTATGCCGTATGGCGAATTTTCATACTTTTGTGATTTATAAGCGTTTTGGCCACTTTTTTGGCCAAAGATGAGTACGAAAAAAACTAAAAATGCGAAGAAAACTATTTGAGTGTTTTTTTTTCCTAGGGTGCCTTATTATGGATAGAATAATTGTCAAAGTATTAAATTTAATATTTTTTTTACCCCCTTTTGCCGAAAAGGGTTAACTTTTTAAAATTTCAAAAGTTTAAAATACTTTTATTTTTTGACAAAGAATAAGATGCCCTTGTAAAAAAAGAAAAAAAAAAAACACTCAAATAGTTTTCTTCGCATCTTTAGTTTTTTCGTACTCATCTTTGGCCAAAAAAGTGACCAAAACGCTTATAAATCACACAATATCAAAATTCGCCATACGCAATAAAAAACTAGATTAGTTAAAAAAAATGTAAGCCCAAAATCATTAATTTATCTCAAAAAGTAAAGTGTGCAGGGGGGGGTGGCTTTTCTGACAAAGAACGCCCCATATATATTTTTGATTTAATTTACTTGTTGAAAACATTAATGATCAAAGGCGAACAGCATAACGCTAAGACCTCCTCGTTAGCAGATCTTTCAATAAGTCTTTCGAAAGACAGTAAAGATTGTTGCCAGAATTGAAAACTATCTTACGAAAGACTTTTGCCTTTCAAAAGACTGCTGAGTTGAAAGACAGTTGCCAGAATTGCCATGTAAGACCTCCTTCGTTAGCAGATCATTCAATTAGTATTTCGAAAGACAGTAGAGAGCTTTCAAGGTAGCTGCCAGAGTAGACAACTGTCTTTCCGGTAAAAAAAAAAAAAAAATAATATTATTGGTTTTGCGAATGACTTTACATTACAGAAACATTGACGATGTCGGACAAAAATCAGAAGAGAAGAGAAAAATCTATTATACGCAAGATATATGACCCTATTCGCGTGGGCGGCTTGAATCAAAGAAGATGGAATTATGATCTTTTTAACGATGTGGGCATTGTTAAGTCCATGAAAATGCAACGCCTGCGCTGGCTTGGTCATGTACGCATGGATGACGACGCAAACATCCTCCGACCGGCACCCATGGATGAGCAACAAAAAAGGGCATCCACGCACACAAAAGAAGGACCAAGTGCAGAAGAACTTGCCTGCACTCGGGATGTACAACTGGTGCAACCTCGGAAAGAAGGGAGAGAATTGGCGAAGTTTTCTGGTCTCGGCCGAAATCGGCGAACGAACAAAGAATAATTCTTGCTCAGTAAAATTAAAAAGAAATTTTCTTCTATCAAAATTCCTTGAAACAGTTTGCTGTCCTCAATAAATAAATGCTCGTATATTTATCCCTTCACAAAAAATTGCAGCAAAGGCAAAGTACCCATTCAAGCGACAGAAATAATAAAAGATGCTTATTCAGATTTTCTTGAGAACTGGAAACTAAGTTTGGCTGACGTCAATTGCATTGCATACGTACAAAGTTTAATGTTCCATAACGCCGAACTACAATTGGTTGACAATGTACACTTTTCCAAAACCCTCCGAAAAGTTATCGAAACGCATTGCTAGCGCAATCAGCGCATCAGAAACAAAGTTGATGCTTCGTTTGTTATTGGTTACCATTGGTGTTTTAAAAATGCAAAATTCCGAAATGGTGATTATTGTTTTATTAAATATTCCAAATATGCAATGTATATGGTTGCAATGTTTCGCTACTCTGCATATGCAAAGAGTTTAAATACCGCAGTAGAACAGTATCCAAACATTGTATTGGTACGTTTTGGAAGTCAGCCTTTATGTGCGAAATAAATATAAAGGCATGCTTAATTTCAAAGAGTTTCCGCTAATTTAAAAAGTTCTATACCTGTTACAGTTTCCTCGTATGACCTTCTCTAAACGTGGCCTTGGGCTAATCAGCGAATGGATGACCGATTTTTCTCCATTCATCTTGGATGAATGTTGCTTTTAACTCTCTGACATCCTTAAACTGACGCACACGACGGAAAACTCGGATCGATAGTATAGACCAAAGATTCTCTATAGGGGTAAGATCTGGACAAGAGCAGTCCAATCGAATATAGAGACGTTTAGAAAACTCGTTAGATCGTTTTCATTGACAAATTGTTGCGCTGCTAAAAAATAAGTTCTGGAACAGCAAGAGCTGCACGCAAAACTTCAAATCCATTTTTGTGGAAACAAAGCAATTTCTCTATACAAGCGTGTGCCTGCACAAACAATTTCCTTACAAAATTATTGAAATAATGCTGTACAGCAGAGTAAATATAAAAACTGGTGTAAATTTCACCATGTGGCACACATTTTTCACCAAAATTATTTTTGCAAACCCAAATTAAACCTAAAAATCCTATAAACAAACTGACTCAGCTTAAATGTTTTCAGTCCGAGAAGTCAAAAAAACGATTTTATTTTAAATAAATTCTTTGACAGTTCATTTCCGTATTCATTGAGTTCGGCGTAACACCTTTAATCTATTTTTTATAATTAAAAATTTAAAATTAATTCGATGATATTATGTGATATTTAGTCTAAGAACAGTGAACAGCAGACTGCATATAATTTACCAAAGCTCAAATTTTGTACATTTGAGCCCTAATAGCTCCTCTACTTAGAAGGGAGACTAACTAAGCCCGGCAACTTTCCATACGGCGTCACGCAGGGCGAAAAAGTAGCAAATATAGACCAACTTTGAAAGTGTTTTAATAAGTCTGCAATTTAAGTATGTATTTTAACATTCAATGTTATTATTATTCGAAAATAATAATGGCAGACAATTATGGCGGTCACTTGATCATGGCAGACACTTTTGAAAATGTAAAAAAAATCAAAAGTATTTTAACAAATCTGAAATTTTATTATTTTTCTTATTGAGACATTCTTTTCCAAAGAATCTTATACCTGGATAGGTATTCCATCGGAATCTGCAATAAAATTTAAATTCTTGCAAAAACTCGATACTTAAATTTTTAAATTACTAAATATATCTCAACATAAGTTTTGGAAAAAAAAATTACAAAAAATTGTTGATTCCCACAAAATAAACCATATCGTTATAAAGAAAAATTATTTAAAAGTAGTTCTTGAAAACCCCCAATTTTTTTAACCACGTTTTTTATAGAGAACAAAACAAGGATTACGATGGTATAATTTTAAATCCCTAATTTACTGGTCTTCACTATGCAAATCAACTTCAAAAAGTTCAACTGTTAATAGCTAAGTGGCTGAGCTGGTGGTATTGCTCAACGTCATTTTACACATCCGTATGAGTTTTGAGGGGATGCCAAATTCAGAAATAGCGCTGTATAGGCAACTCCTTTTAGTGCTGTCGAAAGCGGCTTTAAAGTCGACAAATAGGTGGTGAGTGTCGACCCTTTTCTCGCGGGTCTTTTCCAAGATTTGGCGTATACATTCGATAAGATCCTTTGCTTAGAAGGCTGATCCCGCGGTAGTTGGCACGCATGGCGGGTTAGCCTTATTTGTGGATTGGGCAGATCGCACTTGAAATCCAGTCGTCGGGCATGCACCTTGTTAGCTCCTTGCCATCGTAATTGAATAACTCAGCTGACAGGCCGTCAGCTCAAGCAGCTTTGTTAATTTTCATCAGCATAATCGCTATTCGTACCTCGTCATAGTCATCATTTAGTTTCCCGTTTATTGATCTGGAGACACCCATGTAGCTTGATGGATATTTTTATGCTAGAACCCAGTAATACATACTGCCAAGTTTCGGGCCCGGCGAAGTCGATCAAGCGCAGCCCGCCGTTTCTATAGGCTGATTTTCCGACACTGGCGCCGAAGATCCCTTCGTTGCCCATCTTGGCATTTTTATACGTGTCGGGGGCAGCGGTAATATGTACGCTCTAAGCTAAGAGATACGCTTAGAAGACACACACCTAAAGACAAAGTAATAAACAATTGAACTCTAAGCTTATTTATAGTTTACCGCTCAATCCATTTTCACTCATTGTCGACGACATTGTCGACGGCAGCCAGGTTTTTACCTTTTTTAAATGGAAGTGCTTTGAGGTTGGAGAGAATAACTTGCTACAGAACCGGATGATAATTAAATCAATTTACTAATTATTTTGGTAGCATTGAGTGTATAATTTGTTATATAGTATATATACAGGAAAAATCTTGAAAGTTGGGGGGCCGAAATTATCGAGAAAGCATTTCCGGGTACCATTTTTGAATATCTATGCAAAAATTTGGAAGTTAGGGGGTCCCTACCCCATGGGTTTTTTTTTTTTTGAACGGACGTTGGGATAGCGCACTATCCATCAAGTGGCCCGTATGAAACTCCGATGAAGCCAACTCCCCGGGACTGCTTTCGCATTTCATCAGAGAGGGGCCATGGCATACAAAATGCCTCACTCCACAACGCCATTTCCGTATTCCCCCATCCACATTTGTGATAAGGGGTTCAGGAGCGTTTTTTCGTCTGTGCTTCGTGAAGAGATTCCCTGTGGAGTAAAAAACAAGAGTGAAACACAATTAATGCCAATTACTTAATTTATTTCTCTCTATCCGGCGGCGTTGTTCCCTTGCTCTAAGCTCAGTCATTATTTCTTTACTGACAGATTTCACTCCGTCCCAGACCTTAATGTCATTTATCATGTATGATAGCAAGTTTTCAGGATTCGGACTAGTCAGAACCAAATCTTTTAATTTGTTTCTCTTAGCGGAAAAAGAAGGGCATGCAAAGAATATATGCTCTGCAGTTTCCGGTACATTTCCACATGAACCACACGCCATTGTGTCATCATGACCATACTTGCACAAGTACTGCCCATTCAACAGTTGGGTCATATAAAAATCTACTTCGCCATGTGATCTGCTCAGCCAGGCTTCGATACTCGGGATGAGTCTGAAGGTCCAGCGACCTGACGAAGACGCTTCCCACCGTTGTTGCCATTGGGCGAGGCTTTTTTTGCGTTCGGCCGCGATCTCGTGCTTAGAGAGGGCTCAGCCTTTGGATCGGGAGGTCAAGTAGGTGCGCTGGATCTCGCTAGCCATTAGATCAACAGGCATTATACCAGCATTCACACTGGCGGCATCATGCGAAACTGTCCGGAAAGCACTACATATACGTAGAGCACTAAGCCGGAAAATCGAGTTTAATTTACTAGTNCACACTGGCCGCATCATGCGAAACGGTCCGGAAAGCACTACATATACGTAGGGCCATAAGCCGGAAAATCGAGTTTAACTTATTAGCGTACGATTTATGTTTGAGTGCATGTCCCCAAACAGGGGCCGCATACATAACAACCGATTGTGTTACTTTACTCAAGAGTTTCCTTCGATTCTGACTAGGACCTCCTACATTTGCCATTAACCTAGCTAAGGAACTGTGGACTGTAGCCGCTTTCTAACTAACCGTTTCAATGTGTATTTTGTATGACAACCTAGCGTCTATCATCACACCTAGGTATCTTACTGCTGGGATCGTCTCAAATACATACCCATTTACATTCAAAGTCGTACTTTCTTTCTTCTTCCTGCTTGTTATAACGACACCTTTAGTTTTCTGGATACCTAGCTGCAAGCCATTATCCTTAAGCCATTCGTCGACCAAGTTAGCGGTACTTGAGGTGGCCATCTGTACGCCCTTAATATCTTTCGCTACGACAACTAGCGGAATATCATCAGCATAGCCAATTATTTTAACACCTTTTGGAATAGAAAGGCGTAAGACTCCATCGTAAGCAATGATCCAAAGAAACGGACCGTGGGCGGAACCTTGAGGAACACCTCTGGTAACGACATAATCCTTCGTACCTGCATCAGTACTATAATAAAGAACTGTATTACATAGATAGCTACTTATTACGTTTATCAAATATCCCGGGGTGCTGATCGCTTTCAGCGCACTAATAATTTGCGGCCAGCCTAGTGAGTTGAACGCATTCTTAACATCTAGGGTTACTACCGCGCAGTATTCCTTTGAGCCGTTTTTCCAGCGTTTACCTTTTATTGCTTCTTCGGCTATGTCAGTGACTCTACGTATGGCGTCGACTGTTGACCTACCTTTTCGAAAACCATACTGTGCATCAGACTAACAATGCGTAGAAACAATATGCTCCCATAGACGGTCACAGATGATACGCTCCAACAACTTAACTAAAGCATCAATCATGCACAGGGGTCTATAAGAGCTAGGTTTCCCCAGTGGTTTGCCAATCTTTGGGAGTAGGACCTGCCTCTGCCTTTTCCATCTATACGGAAATATACCGTCTTGAAGGCATCTATTAAAAACTTCCGAAAATGCTGATGGGATTGTATCCACTGCCGCTTTAATGGCAATATTTGGGATACCATCAGGACCGGGAGCGTTGTTGTTTTTGAATCGTTTGGCCGCACTTTCAATTTCCCCCTTCTTTACAGGAGGAACACAGGCATTTGCCATAGCATCTATTGACGCTGGCAATGGTTGGGGATCCGTCCGCGGAAAAAGAGTCTCTACTACTTTTTTAAGCAACATCGGGCATGTTGGCATCTGCATTTGGCTAGCTTTGAACTTTTTCATTACCACTTTATAGACACCGCCCCAAGGATACTCATCAATTACAAAGTTCCTTGAAACAATCTCTTTTGCTAGTTTTTATAGCATCTTTTAATTTCTTTCGCAATGATTTAAAACTAACCCTTAGTTCATCCGACCTTATTCTTTGGAATTTTCTTCTAGCTTTATTGCATTGTGACCGTAACGACGCTATTTCAACCGTCAACCAGTATACGGGTCTCCGGTCGTTTCTGCGGACCTTTTTACTCATAGAAGAATCACATGCCTTGATAAGACCTTGAATGAGGGCTTCTGAGAGGATTTCTGCATTCCCCCGCATATTCATAACGTNTCAGGCGACGAACTCATTCGCGCATACCTATCTGCATCCGCGACTGGTGATCTCAAGATCTTGCCACCCCTTTTAAAAGGATCTGGAAAATTTTCTCACTTCTCCATTATTTTATTTGCGACCCCTTTTGGTNCTGTAATTGTAGTTCTTATTTCAATTATTATAGTTTTATTTTTTGATCGCTTAGCTTCCACGTGGTTTTTGTTGCCAGCGATTGACTACAGAAAGCTAAGTCAATAATGGAGCCTCTGCCGTTTTTCTCAAACGTGTTTCTGTTGCCTGTATTAAACAGAAGCAGGTCCAGTGAAGCAAATGCTCTTAGCAAGGCATGACCTCGATTATTTGTTCTACCCCTGCCCCATTCTAAAGCCCAAGCATTGAAATCTCCAGCTACNTAAGCTGAGCGCTGGAAGCTCAAGCCTAGAGCTTTGAACTGAAGCTTTCACTCTNGAAGCAAATGCTCTTAGCAAGGCATGACCTCGATTATTTGTTCTACCCCTGCCCCATTCTAAAGCCCAAGCATTGAAATCTCCAGCTACTACTTTTGGAGAATACATCGTGGCATCTTGCACAAGTCTGTCTAGTAACAATTGAAATTCCTGCTGACTGAGGCTCGGTGGTGCATAGCAGCTGTAAATATATATCCCGTCGATCTTTGTTTTAACAAAAAACTCATGACTGCTGGGTTTGCCACTAATGCCTTGTTTCCGCAAACCCATATCGTGGCCCTCTTTTTATGATCAGACNATTACATACCTTGATAGTGATTCACACCATTAAAAACACAAGCACTATATCAAATAAGTTAACCCTAAACTTTTGAGCAAATTTTTGCTTTATAAGCACTTTACACACTACAAAACTCGAAATTTAAATCAGCGAGAAAGAATTCGCGTCCGCACTGTCGTAAAGCACTAATATGTGTCCCCCATGGGTATAGGNATCCAAGTACCTTGGTTAGGTTTCTTGTACTGTTCACTTAGAATTGCTACATCAATGCTTTCCTCAGTAATTGTCTGACAGAGCAGCTGCTGGGCATCTTCGCAGTAGTTTAAGTTTAGCTGCAGCAACTTCAAGTCTTTGCTCTTGTTTTTAACGCACGCTGAAATAATGGACACTGCGTGCCACCAGCAATATGGCTTTTATTTATCTTNTCGAAATTTAAATCAGCGAGAAAGAATTCGCGTCCGCACTGTCGTAAAGCACTAATATGTGTCCCCCATGNGGTTTCTTGTACTGTTCACTTAGAATTGCTACATCAATGCTTTCCTCAGTAATTGTCTGACAGAGCAGCTGCTGGGCATCTTCGCAGTAGTTTAAGTTTAGCTGCAGCAACTTCAAGTCTTTGCTCTTGTTTTTAACGCACGCTGAAATAATGGACACTGCGTGCCACCAGCAATATGGCTTTTATTTATCTTCCCACTTGTTTTACACAGCACGCATGAGGGTACACTGTTGCATTGCTTGGCGTTATGGCCTTTCTCGCCGCACTTAAAACAGCAACCACTGCGGTCTTCATATGTGCAGTCTCTCGCTTGATGACCAAAATCCAGGCATCTGTAACACCTGGCCAGAGTCGCCTTTTCACGAATGCGACATACTGACCACCCAATCTTAATTTTCTGAGCTACTATAATCTTTTTCGCAACGAGCTGTGGTAGCAAAAGCGAAGCTATTTGAGTTCCTGAGTATCCGTTACGGAGAGATTTGATCCAGGTTAAGTCGAAGGTTTGAATCGACGTTATTGTTTTAGATATAGCCTTAGCTATATCTTCTTTTGTGGTGATCTCATCTAGATCATGTATCTCTATCGAGGTTACCTTGGATAGAGCTTTTATTTCCGCTTCATTTCCCAGCAGATTTTGTACGCCCTTCTTAAAAAGTTCTGTATTTTCCTCGTGTACATGATTGAGTTCGAGCAGAATTTCTCCTTTGGCAGTTTTTCGTACTCTTTTGACTTGCTCGCCAAGCTTATTTAAGTCAGCACTGCTTTTAACTGTTTTCAGCATATCGCTGTAAGACATGTCGCCTACCTTCTTGATAACAATGGCATTCGGTTTAACCGGTTTAGGGTTTGGCTTAGCCTTATTAGACTTTTTGCCTTTTATCACGATCCATTCACCGGGGGCTGTTTGGTTAGTGTTAGCCAAAGCATCTCTATAGGACACCATTGTTTTCTCTTCGCCATTATTTTGGCTTGTAGCCACTTCGATAACTCCGGGCCGCTTTGCCGGGTTAACCTCACTAGTCGAGGGGTCTTCGAGGCCTCTTTTAGGA
>NW_016157573.1:127379-147670 GCF_001687245.7 Rhagoletis zephyria | reverse complement strand
ATTTCTATGCAATCACGGCTGAGATCTAGGGGAGAGGATCGTGCTCCTTCCGGTGCTGGAGCGTCAGGCGACGAACTCATTCGCGCATACCTATCTGCATCCG
Source organism: Rhagoletis zephyria (assembly GCF_001687245.7). Classification (NCBI taxonomy): domain Eukaryota; kingdom Metazoa; phylum Arthropoda; class Insecta; order Diptera; family Tephritidae; genus Rhagoletis; species Rhagoletis zephyria. The sequence continues at coordinate 147,567 of NW_016157573.1, read as the reverse complement.
CGACTGGTGATCTCAAGATCTTGCCACCCCTTTTAAAAGGATCTGGAAAATTTTCTCACTTCTCCATTATTTTATTTGCGACCCCTTTTGGTGAGCTTTAAGCTGAGCGCTGGAAGCTCAAGCCTAGAGCTTTGAACTGAAGCTTTCACTCTCTTTAAGATATAGCTTTTTAAAGCTTTTAATCTTAGGTTAAAGCTTTAAGTTCTGCACACAGCAAACAGTTCACTGCTGTCAAAAATCAGCTGTTTGGCCGGCGCCAAAAGGGATCCCCTTTGCTTATTTTGTATTTATATACTTATAAGCAAAGATATAGAATAAAACGCAAATTACATACCTTGATAGTGATTCACACCATTAAAAACACAAGCACTATATCAAATAAGTTAACCCTAAACTTTTGAGCAAATTTTTGCTTTATAAGCACTTTACACACTACAAAACTCGAAATTTAAATCAGCGAGAAAGAATTCGCGTCCGCACTGTCGTAAAGCACTAATATGTGTCCCCCATGGGTATAGGTTAGGTTTCGTTGTCTGCCGGGATGTTATTACCGGACAGAATGTCTGCCCTGATAAATACAAGCTTCTAATACTTTAATAAGTAAAATAATAATATTTCATAATAGTAACATTGAATGTTAAAATATTTAAATTGCAGACTTATTAAAATACTTTCGAAGTTGGTCTAAATGTGCTACCTTTGCGACCTGCATGACGCCGTATGGACCGCTTCCGGGCTTAGTTAGCCTCCCTTCCAAGTAGAGGAGATATTAGGGCTCGACTGCACAAAATTTTAGCTTTGGTAAGTTACATACAGTCTGCTGTTCACTGGTTCTTAGACTATGAGCTTCAAGCTGTTGAGAAAATGTCCTTGTAGTTTAATTTGTTTTTCCTCTTCTATCATATATTCTAAAAAGTGGAGTTTCTTTTAATTTAATTGTTATATCTTCCACATAATGCAACTGCTGGTACTCAAACGTGGTTGTAAATCTAAATTTCCATATCAGCTTGGCGATAGCTATTTTGATTGATAGCAATGCATATTTCCAACCTGAAACAAAAAACAAAAATATTTTTAAGCTAATTGGTAATATGAGTCGTTATGGCACATTGTCAATCATACAAAAACGATTTTAAGTGGCTCTGCAACTTCGCGAAAAAACAAAATAGCATATGTCGACAAAATATATATTTTACCGTCAAAGAAAAAATGTAATTCAAATGAAATATATAATTATTTTGTCGCTAGTTATTCACAACCTTTTAAGACGTTTCTGTTTTCAACAACTATATATCGTATGTGAAACGAATGCAAATGATTATAATGCACGTAATAATAACAATAATAATAGATTGGCGCTTACACATACATATGTAAGTGTTTGGCCGAGCTTCTCCTCCGATTTGTGGCGTGCGCCTTGATGTTGTCACACAAAGCGGAGGGACCCACAGTTTTACGCCGACTCCGAACGGCGATTGTATTTTTATGAGAAGCTGTTTTTCATGGCAGAAATGCACTCGGCGGTTTGCCTTTGCCTGCCGAGGGACGACCCCTGTTAAGAAAAAACCATTTTTCTATATTCTTTTTTTGCGATGTTGCTTTGACCAGGGTTCAAGGTGATGCGGAGTAGAAGCGCGCACTGCTTACCACTACACCACAGCAGCTGAAACCGTAAACGGAGCGTAAAACGGAAGAATCGAAAATCAATAGATCCTTACGAATTCGCCGCGATTTGTTACGTCGCGTCCGGTGCATAATAACCGATGCATAAGGTTAATTTGAACTAGTAACCATCAGTAAGTGGAATTCAGATGAAAGCAGCGTTTAGAAAATATGTGTTGTGGCATTTTTAATGCAAAATCATAATGCCTCGAAAAATTATTCTGATTTCTGGGATAAAAGCTGACTCAAATGATTTCAATTGGCTTTTTATGAAGTAAATTCAGCACTATTAAGGGAATTATACAGATACCGGAACAGATATGAAACAAATGGCGCAAGGTCTGAGTTATATCTGTAGATTCGTCAAAACTTTCCAACCAAGCGCTGCTAATTTTTGCCCGTGGTTAGGCGTTGTTATAATGAGCATAACACTTTTTCTGTTAATCAATTATGGTCTGTTTTTATAGATCTACTTAAATAAGTTTTCACAGAAGAGCGTCGAATCAATTTTTTCCGGGGGGGTAACGCTTCATTGACCGCTGTGGTGTAGTGGTTAGTAGTGCGCGCTACCATTCCGCAGAGCCTGGGTTCAAGCCCAGTTCAACCCAACATCAAAAAATAAGTTTTTTCTAATAGCGTCCGAGTGTATTTCTAATAAAAATACCCGCTGTTCGTAGTCGGCGTAAAATTGTAGGTCCCTCCCATTTGTGTGACAACATCCAGGCGTACGCCACAAGTCGGAGGAGAAGCTCGGCCAAACGCTAACATAAGTGTAACCGCCAATCTGTCATTATAACGCTTCATCATAGAGAGTTCCCTTCCAGTGGCAGCGAGGACATTATAGCCGGAGTGCCTAAATATTATGTAGAGCTCGGGCAATTAGGTTAATCGATTAACCGAATTATTCGAATCTAACTGCAGTCGACTACTGTTAATCGGTTAGCAATATTCGAGTAGTCGAAAGCTGTCGACTATTCGGATAACTGTTCACTTTAGATTATTCGGTTAACCGTTCATTTTCGGTTAATCGAATATTTTAAGATCGAGTTTTTATTTGCATTTACAGATACATATACATATATGAAAGGTCTTGTTACATTCGTAGTACATATATAAGATTGCATGTGCAAAATTAAGGCAAACTTTTTTGCAGCAAAATACTGGAGGAAATAAAATTAAATTCTATCCCATATTAATTATTACAAAATCTGTGGTATCAATGTTATAGACACATTTTTATACCCGACCGCACTTGTGCACAAGGGTATGTTAATTTTGTTCACATAACGGTTGTTTGTAACAGCCANTGTTTTTATACCCGAGCGCACTTGTGCACAAGGGTATATTAATTTTGTTCACATAACGGTTGTTTGTAACAGCCAAAACGAATCGAGATAGATATAGACAAATGTATATATAAATAATCAGGATGAAAAAAGAAATCGATTAAGCTATGTCTGTCTGTCCGTCCGTCTGTCCGGCTGTCCGTCCGTCCGTGTACACAATAACCACGTTGACCATATGTATAAAAGCCGAATACGGGACAAAATATTATTTAGCAAATTTTTTCCACACTGTTTTCCCTGAAACTTATAGAAACATCACAAATTTGTAGAATGATTTTCTCGAGATTTTTACCCCGTAAAATTTAAAAAAAAAATTCGTTAAATTTTAGTATAATAAAGTGCAATTTTAAGTTGGTAATTTTTGGCAATTTGTTTTTTTGTTGACAGTGTTACGCATTTGTTTCATGCAAGGTATGTATACTTTTTTTTTGGAAGAGAAGCAAATGAGCAGCACTTTCCACTCGCACTTTATTATACTAAATTTAAAAAGATACAAAACTGCAAACCAAATTTGTTTCTAAAGAATCTAATTAAAAAGTTTGTTTTTGTTTATCGGCCTTTGAATTGTATACTGATGTAATTTTTATTTGATAAGCTCGAGGCCCAGAGAAAACGTAAAACACAGGTTTTAAGTTCAATAATTTTTAACGTCGATACTTCGACCTCAATCTGAGGTCATCTTCAGGAACTCTTCTCTGTGCCCGGTCGAATAAAAATTACATTAGTATCTAATTAAAAAGTTTTAAATTTTGGTAAAACACTTCAGAATTAATTTTTATAGTTTTTGCAAAAAGTATTTTGTTTTTGTTAATAAAATAGCTTTATTTTAATAAAATAAGTAATAAACATTAAATAAACTAAGGAAAAATAGCCAAAACTTACTAAAATGTCTAGTCCTAATTTCTATTTTGGCCACTGTATGTATTCCTCGATTCGAGTCGCAGGCATTCAGATTAAAAAAANATTTAATGTTCGGCTCCGCCCGAACTTAGACTTTCTTACTTGTTTGGATAGTTTTTTTGCATACACCGTTAATTGTGCCATATAGACCCCCATAAGGCAATACGCTACTTAATACACATTGTGAATTGCCAAAATATGTTCAGAGGACGTAAATTTATAGAGAAGGACCAAGAACGAATCAGCGTGTAAACTGTCAAATACCAACAAAACTGGCGAAGCGCATTTAAAGAAATGCTGACGGCCGTTTACGTTTTTACAACGCTTTTATTGTTCGTTAAATTGGTTAATTATTTAAAATAAATGCATGTCNTAAGTTGGTAATTTTTGGCAATTTGTTTTTTTGTTGACAGTGTTACGCATTTGTTTCATGCAAGGTATGTATACTTTTTTTTTGGAAGAGAAGCAAATGAGCAGCACTTTCCACTCGCACTTTATTATACTAAATTTAAAAAGATACAAAACTGCAAACCAAATTTGTTTCTAAAGAATCTAATTAAAAAGTTTGTTTTTGTTTATCGCCCTTTGAATTGTATACTGATGTAATTTTTATTTGATAAGCTCGAGGCCCAGAGAAAACGTAAAACACAGGTTTTAAGTTCAATAATTTTTAACGTCGATACTTCGACCTCAATCTGAGGTCATCTTCAGGAACTCTTCTCTGTGCCCGGTCGAATAAAAATTACATTAGTATCTAATTAAAAAGTTTTAAATTTTGGTAAAACACTTCAGAATTAATTTTTATAGTTTTTGCAAAAAGTATTTTGTTTTTGTTAATAAAATAGCTTTATTTTAATAAAATAAGTAATAAACATTAAATAAACTAAGGAAAAATAGCCAAAACTTACTAAAATGTCTAGTCCTAATTTCTATTTTGGCCACTGTATGTATTCCTCGATTCGAGTCGCAGGCATTCAGATTAAAAAAAAATAACTGTTTATAAAGAAAATTACGATTATATACTAACATCACTTAAAAACTCGTTCATAGGCATGCCTTTTTAATGAGCTGTTAATGCGTCAGAGCACCGAATACGGGACAAATGCAGGACATAAACTNCCTTTTCCCCAAATTCACTTTAAAGATGTACACATTGACCAAAAAACGCAAATGCGCACCGTTTGATGATTTTACGTCGGCATTAAAAGCGAAGAAAATCGGTTTTTATATTTTTAACGATTCTAATGGTAGGTAATCGGTACGCTATTTTNAGATGCTACGCTATTTTCAACGCAACAAACCGCAGTTTTCTAGCTGCCTTTTCCCCAAATTCACTTTAAAGATGTACACATTGACCAAAAAACGCAAATGCGCACCGTTTGATGATTTTACGTCGGCATTAAAAGCGAAGAAAATCGGTTTTTATATTTTTAACGATTCTAATGGTAGGTAATCGGTACGCTATTTTAAATGCAACAAACTGCAGTTTTCTAGCTGCGTTAGTTTTCTCACAAATCCACTTCAAAGATGTATACATTGACAAAAAACGTACAAATGCATTGATTGCACTGATCGAGTTAACTTCAAAGTTGTTTTTGTCGAAAAGTTATTTAACAATTATTTTTGAGCTATAGGCCGTATGTTAAATAAAACATCGAACGGTCGACCGGACAAAGCTAATAGTTCCTGAAGATGCCTTCAGACTGAAGGCGAAATATCGACCAAAATAAAATCAAAAAGTAAATAAAACAGAAAAACATATAATGTTTTTTTAACATACGGCCTATAGCTCAAAAATAATTATTAAATTATACTAAACGGCCAATAAGCAACACGAAAATTTATTTATATTGAGAAAAACTGTGCATTTCATTTTTCACTGCTATACTCGTATTATTTGTAAATAATGGGGCATATTCATAGTTAAAATAAAGCCGACACTAAAGTTAGTTACAGCTTTTTCGCATCACTTTCAGTGGATTAGGCATCTGTGAAAAAAGAGATGCAACTAACTTTCTTCTTATTTGGGACTGGGAAAATTTAACTTAGAGTCGACTTTATTTGGTCTACGAATATGCCCCAATAGTTTTGGAGTCAAATGAAAATGCATTTCCCCATGCATATTAAAGTGGTCCCAAAATTTATGGGAAAAAATAAGGTCGGATTTTCAATGGCGCCACCCCCTAGGATTGTTCCATACCGAAAACCNGGCATCTGTGAAAAAAGAGATGCAACTAACTTTCTTCTTATTTGGGACTGGGAAAANTATGCATTAGAGTGGTCCAAAAACAATAAAGTCGGAATTTTAATGCCGCCACCCCCTAGGATTGTTCCATACCGAAAACCAATATACCCCTATTTTTTATTTTGAAATCAAAAAATATTTAGGGAGTGCTCAAAGCACTCAAAGTTTTCCATGTAATTTATATGGGGGGATAACACCTACTCGTAGAAATAGTGTAGAATTCTTGAAATGCAATATTTTTCGATAGGAAAACCTTGCTTATCTTCAGGAGATTCCCAGTAATAATACCCAGTTGTTTCTTTAACCATTTTTTCATGGTAACTATATTTTATAGGTCCTCCAATACCCCTAGAAAATTCAATNTGAAATCAAAAAATATTTAGGGAGTGCTCAAAGCACTCAAAGTTTTCCATGTAATTTATATGGGGGGATAACACCTACTCGTAGAAATAGTGTAGAATTCTTGAAATGCAATATTTTTCGATAGGAAAACCTTGCTTATCTTCAGGAGATTCCCAGTAATAATACCCAGTTGTTTCTTTAACCATTTTTTCATGGTAACTATATTTTATAGGTCCTCCAATACCCCTAGAAAATTCAATGGGGGTACCAATAAAAAATCTTTAATATTAAAAAATGGTTAAATAAACAATTGGATATTAATATTGGAAGTCTCCTGAGGAGAACCACAGCTTTCCGATCGAAAAATATTGACTTTCAAGAATTTTACACCATTTCTACGAAAAGTTGTTTTTTCCCCATATAAAATAGTTACATGGAAAACTTTGAGAGCTTTGAGCACTCCCTAAATATTTTTTGATTTCAAAATAAAAAATAGGGGTATATTTGTTTTCGGTATGGAACAATCCTAGGGGGTGGCGGCATTAAAATTCCGACTTTATTGTTTTTGGACCACTCTAATGCATACGTATGTACATTAGACTGCATCACCAAAAAAAGTTGCGGTTTTTCCGCCGGGATTACTAAATTTGTTATATATTAAGACGTCCACCAAAATATTTTGTAAAAATATTAGGATCTAAGTGAGCTGGACCGATTTGAAAATACCGCCAAAAATGAAGTTTTTTATGAATAAAAATAGTTTCTTAAAGAACATTTTTTAAAAAGTCCCCTCAGAAGACAAATTGGAATAAGCTTAAAAAATCTGCATAAAAATATTTAAAAAATCTTTTCAATGGAATCGTAAGAATGAGATTTTTGATGCTGTTTTTTTACTTTTTTCAAAGATTGATTTAGGAAAAACTTGAATAACTGGACCAAAAATGTTCTGATTTAGACTTATGGGATCTCAGTAGAAAGGTATTTTCACACCGTTTTTATTTCTGGCCAAAAAAAGCGTCATTCGTGTCCCATCTCTTGAGAAAATACCTTTCAAATGACACCTCTTAAGTCTAAATCGGAGGAGTTTAGGTTCAGTTATTCAAGTTTTTCTTATACCAATCTTTGAAAAATGCTAAAAACAGCATCATCATTACGATTCCGTTAAAAAAATTTTTAATTTTTTTTTTAATATTTTTATGCAAATATTTTAAGCTTAAGCCGTTTTGTCATTTGAGGGGAGTTTTTCAAAAGAAATCTTAAAGAAACTATTTTTATTCATAAAAAAAACCATTTTTGGAGGTATTTTCAAATCGGTCCAGCTCACTTAAGTCTTAATATTTTTCCGAAATATTTTGGTGGACGTCTTAAAATATAGTAGATTTTATAATTCCAATGGAAAAATAGTACCGATTTGTTTAGTATGGGGAGTGATGCAGTCTAATGTATATATGTACTCCATTCAATTATAACGTTTATACATGCATTCGTATATATGTATGTATGTGCATATTACTGCCAAAATGCTACGCGCATACATACAAATGTACATACCCTGCAGGGAAAATCCAAACTGGTGAACCAAATTTGTAGTTCCGTACTAGATCTTTATCGCCAAAAACGAACCACTCCGATAGTAACTAGATCGCCACCAGTTCAAAAGCAGCGATATGTGGTACTTTAAAAAAACAATGTTAGAAACCTATATCTAAAATGACGAATTTAGAACTGGTTCAAAACTATAGAAAAAGGGATGCGGAACGAACTAGATCTCATCTGGCGAATTTTGAACTAGTTCGTAACTACTGAAAAAGGAATGCAGCGGGGGCTTGTTTACTTTAAATAGATTTTTGCTTGGCGGGTTTTTCGTTCAAATACGCTTTCAGTCTGCACGTCGCAGATGCTTTTTAATAGTTTAGTAATACAAAACTAATATGTATTTGTGTAAACATCTTAACATTGTGGGACCTTCTGGAATATAACCAATAACAGTCAGAACCTCTGAAAATTCAGCTACAGCCAAAGGTATGTAAACGTGTTTTCAAATGCACAATTTAATTTATATTCATTCAAACAAATTTAATTTCAGATTGAAAATACATTTCTCTGAAAATAATTAAAAATTTCTACCATGGTAACCCAAAAAGAAAACATCTTTTACTTTATTCGTTTACAACTGGTTCGAAACTATAGAAAATGGGGTGTAAAGCGAACTAGACTCCATTGTCGAATTTAGGACTGGTTTTGAACTATAGAAAAGGTAATGCAGCGGGGGATAATTTCCAATTCCTATGACATCGCTGTGCTAAATTCGCCAGTTGTTTGCATGCAAAACAGATTTATCGCGAACTAGTAGTGGATCTAAATGTACTAGAAGCGCACCAGTTCAAAACTAGAGATTTTCCCCACAGGGTATTTACAACTCATGGCAGCATATGCACATAATTACACGCATACTCAAATACAACAAAAACTATTTCATTCATAAACGCATGCGCATATTTCTCAAGGCCAAGTTAATTCATTCATAAATACTACAGCAGCACATCTCCCCGCAAATTCATCACCGGCAAGCGCAAGTAAAATAAGTTATCTCGAATTTTGGTAATTTTTGGTAATTTTTGACAAAACACTCAATTTCTTTGTTCCCTTCCAATATTTCAACTATTAACTAGTATTTAAGGTGTGATTTTAATAAACATCAAATAAAAGTGTATGTTTTCTGAAGGAAAATACATACATTTTTTTTTAATAAAATCAAAACTTCTAAAATAACAAACATATGTGGTTTTATCGGAAGTTCACAAATGTAACGTGGCAAGTTAGCTCGTTTTCACATTTTTCGGTCTGAAATTGTAAAATTTTTGTCCATGACGAGCCACGATTTTTGTACGGGTGTGTCAATGTGCCTTGAACACCATATGCATAAAGAAAAAAATAATATTTTATTTACTTTTTAATATTAAAAATTTCTATACTTCAAAGCGCTTATAAATATATATTTATATATATACACAGATTATTTTAAATTTTTTACATCCGTAACCAAATCTTCAGTATCATATACTACGTTTATACGTAAGCTATTTACAAATAAAAATAATTTGCAAATACCTAACTCACTGTTATTCGATGGTGAAAAATTCTTTTTTAATATTGCCTGATTATAAAAGGCAATAATATGACCATCGAAAAAGAAAATAAAGTTAAAAATGGCAACGTCTTGGTTATAAAAAGGCAATAAGATGACCGTCGAAAAAGAAAATAAACCTAAGAATGGCGGCGCCTTGCGCTTATTTGCAAATAGTACCACTAATCAATACTTATTTGCGTGATTTAGTTATTTGCAAATAAGAAATTAACTCATCGGCAAATTTTACCATTTTGCAAATTGTTATTTGCAAATAATACGTACGTTTAATAAAAAGATTCAAACACATCAAAGTACAATAAATGCGATTTCCAAGTTAGTGCTACTCCACTGTACATGTGTATATGTATGTATGCATGTATGCGTGTAAAAATGTCAATTCAATTTTGTGTTTAACCCATTTTAGCGGACATAGTTTATTGGTTCCAGCTGTTAATAACACACTATTTTACAACCCTTTTTATGTTTAATCTACNTCCAATATTTCAACTATTAACTAGTATTTAAGGTGTGATTTTAATAAACATCAAATAAAAGTGTATGTTTTCTGAAGGAAAATACATACATTTTTTTTTAATAAAATCAAAACTTCTAAAATAACAAACATATGTGGTTTTATCGGAAGTTCACAAATGTAACGTGGCAAGTTAGCTCGTTTTCACATTTTTCGGTCTGAAATTGTAAAATTTTTGTCCATGACGAGCCACGATTTTTGTACGGGTGTGTCAATGTGCCTTGAACACCATATGCATAAAGAAAAAAATAATATTTTATTTACTTTTTAATATTAAAAATTTCTATACTTCAAAGCGCTTATAAATATATATTTATATATATACACAGATTATTTTAAATTTTTTACATCCGTAACCAAATCTTCAGTATCATATACTACGTTTATACGTAAGCTATTTACAAATAAAAATAATTTGCAAATACCTAACTCACTGTTATTCGATGGTGAAAAATTCTTTTTTAATATTGCCTGATTATAAAAGGCAATAATATGACCATCGAAAAAGAAAATAAAGTTAAAAATGGCAACGTCTTGGTTATAAAAAGGCAATAAGATGACCGTCGAAAAAGAAAATAAACCTAAGAATGGCGGCGCCTTGCGCTTATTTGCAAATAGTACCACTAATCAATACTTATTTGCGTGATTTAGTTATTTGCAAATAAGAAATTAACTCATCGGCAAATTTTACCATTTTGCAAATTGTTATTTGCAAATAATACGTACGTTTAATAAAAAGATTCAAACACATCAAAGTACAATAAATGCGATTTCCAAGTTAGTGCTACTCCACTGTACATGTGTATATGTATGTATGCATGTATGCGTGTAAAAATGTCAATTCAATTTTGTGTTTAACCCATTTTAGCGGACATAGTTTATTGGTTCCAGCTGTTAATAACACACTATTTTACAACCCTTTTTATGTTTAATCTACAAAGTTACATGTATCGTCGAGAACATGGTTACATGTAGAATTTTAAATTAATTATTATTATTCTCCATGCAAAATGTACAAGTATTACCTTATTAAATGCAAATTAATGCGAAAATCTAAATATTTTGTAAACGTGGGGTTAATGGTTTCGCGCACGTGCCAATCTGGTGCTGATTCGCCGAAATTGAATAATTTGTGTGTATGGAAGCGGCGAGGGGAATACGAAAGCAGAACAATCGTATATGTGTATGTACATATGTACATTTATAAATGCATACATACTTGAATTTTCATTTGTTTGTCTTTTTGGATGCATGCAAAATTTGGTAGCAGAAATTGGTAACGAAATGAAATTTAAAAATATTTGCTTTATAAACTTAGGCTTAGTAATTAATTAGATATGTAAATGACAACGTGGGGGACAAATATGCACATGAGTAGCGAAGCTGCCACCCATCCAATGGCAACTTACACGACTTTATTAGAAAATATTTGAAAACTGACTTATTTCCTTAAATATTGAAAAATTTCTTCAATAGTTTCGGCTTAGATTAGCGAGATCTTTACGAATTGCTGGGAAAATTCGACGTTTTCAGATTTTTAGTATTTATAAAAAAAGCTTCCAAGTCGAAAATAATTAAAAACTGAATTATTTCCAGAAATATCGAAAACATGGAAAAAATTCATACAGACTTTCGACTTAGTTTTGTGAGATCTCTACAAAAAAAGGAAGATAATTCTTTTCACAGTTTTTTGTTGTTTTTTTTTTTAATCCAATACCAATACAGTTTGTTACTTGAAAATATCACAAAAAATGGAAAATGTTATATAATATCTTCGAGTTACTTTAACGTTGAGTGTACAAATCACCGAGAAGAAATTATTTTTTCCCTAAAAACTATTTACAAAAAAATCTAATACCAATAGTTTTATAATTGAAAATCTAACAAAATATCACAAAAATCGAAAAAATGCTATATAACATTTTCGATTTATTTTCACGGTATTTGTAGAAATCACCGGAAAAAAGGATTTTTTTTTATCAAAAAATGTTTTCGCAAAAAACACACACTCAAGGGAGTTTTCTATTTGCAATCATTAATAAAATATCACATGTTATATAATATTTTCGATTTAATTTCATGTTACTTGTACAAATCATTGAACAAAATTTAATTTTTTTTACTTAGGTTTTCTATTTGAAAATTTTCCCAAAATATCACAAAAATCATCAATATTCATATTTAATTAACATTCCAAACGCTCTCGTGAGATTTAGCTCGTTAACATTCTTCTTTTCTGCTTTGTATTTTGCTTTCGCTGTTAAGTATTCCAAATATCTGTCGCTCTTAAAATGCGCTTCGCTTGTTCAGTTGGCTCGAAAAATGTGGCATTCACAGTTCTTGGACCTTCTCTATAAATTTACGTTCTCTGATATGTTATTTCCATATATAAGAATCATTTATTTCCATTTTAAAGGATGAAATACAACATAAATGTAAATAGTATGTATGGATAACATAGTTTTTTAAACACATCGTTATTAAAAACCTTAAAATCCTATATAAACTTCTTTTAAGAAACGTCTGTTTTGGCACAAAAATGTGAGAAGGTGTACATTTTGTGGCAGTAGGCAGCTTCTTCGTCGAGAGACAATGTTTCCACCAATAGAAAATGTTCGCTCCGACTCAGCTGAAGTTGCTGGAATACATAGATAACGCTTGGCTAACTTGAAAATATCAGGATAAATTTCGCAACCAACTTGTGGTTCTACAATATATAAATCTAGCTGTGACGTCACGTCATTGGGCAACGTGTCATTGTCAAAAAAAAGTCCAAATCAGTGGATTCTACTTTGGGCTCTGCCACATTTGTTGATTTCTCTTTTTCTAAATAGCTTACAAAGTCGTGAATTTTGGTTTTTGTTTCAACATCTTCGCCATACAAATTTGTATATCGTGGATCCAAAAATGTTGCTACAAGAGATGCAGGAATGTCATCGCAATTGTTTCCAATGTTAAATCTTTTAAAAAAATATCTTCTGGTACATTCTTTAAATATTTCTTCATTTATTCCATCAGTAGAAGATGCTGACATATGATTTTGAGTGAACCGATTTATTATAGGACGGACCAAAGACATCGTTATAGGTTTTGCGCTACATAACACTGTTGTAGCTTTATCAAATGGCTTTAAAACTCTCACCAGAGTCGCCATTTCGTTCCATTCTCTTTCAGTAAATTCAAGTTTAAGTGCATCGCATGATTTGGTGACTGCTCTATCTCCTAAAACTAAACAGATTGCACTGCGGTTTAAAATTATACTTTCGCACATGTATAATTTCGAGTTCCAACGAATCTCGCAAGATTGAACTAGCCGATTTTCTTTAATTCCCAACTGTACTTGGCGAATTGAAAGAGCATTTTTGGCTACGCTTGAAGCTCGGAACACTTTGACGACTGCAACTTCACGACGTAACGACAGCGACATCATTTTGTCGACAAATGTCGCCTTGAAGCCAGCTTCTTAAACATTTTGAAGACCTCAGCGGCATAGCAAACAGCTGATTTTAAAGTTTGACATTTTGGTATATTTATTTCACAAATTGTGTATTTTTATTTAAGTAAATAAGAAAAACATGAACAATCAAGAATATGTGATTAATTTTGCGACAATTTAATTTTGCAGCACTACATCTACTCATTGTCGCCGGCAAAATTAGAAATAGATTTAATTTGGCGACGTCGACAATTGCAGTCCTGCAGCCAAGATGTCGTGCTGTCGTCAAAATAATTGTGTCCGTAAGAATGTGTGTATTTAAAATTTGACAGATGCTGCTTGTCGCTTGCTGTCGTCAAAGTGTTCCGAGCTTGAGCGATGAAAATACGAAAACACATTTTTGACTTTCTTGTATNGTTGGGATGGAGACTAAAGCTACGAGTAAGTGGATGTTAATGATGTATGACAACATAATATTGCGATTTTTTGCGTTAAAATCACTTCTTTGATATCTACTAAACTATTAGATTTTTCTTAAATCTTAGCTTTACATTGCTTAGGAAACGTTGGCTAGGCCCGGTTAATATTTCTGAAACAAACAGCTAACATTTTTTTTTTTTTTAAAAAAAAAATTTTAAAAAAAAAAAAAAAAAAAAAAATATTCTCTGCATTTGGTCTTCCTGGAAGGACAAAATATTTTTAAGTAGAAGTAGATTTTCTATGGGTTTACATCCGATTACGGCCGATCTCGGACCGCTATTCCTCTCTTAACGAATTTGACAGAATCGTGGTTTGCATGACGTCACACTTGTGCAACTTGTTTACGTTTTCCTTGCACCATTTTTTTTCTTCTTCCATTCTTGCTCACGTTTTGGCATTTCTCTCTCGCAATTGCACCAGTGTGACGTCACACAAAAGTTATTCTCAAAAATCCTCTCTGATCGGCGCAATCTTGTATTCTATCATTCTTGGGTTGAAATCAAACGTGCAACTGCTCGTGAAATTTCTCTTTGGCGTTCGTGTGTAATGACGGCTGCCTCACCTTCTAGCCGCTTCTTCTTGGATTTGTTGGGCCTATCGCTTGAATTTTCATTGTGGAAAGCTTCGGCTAAATGTGCGCTAATTATTGAAATGTTATTGCGAAATATTTTAGAGACAACGGCTAAAGCAATACCTACCTCTAATTTTCGTGATTTTTGTTAAGGATTTTTGTTAAATGGTTGTTCAGTGAGGATGTGGAGGAGCTGTAGCACAAAACTGCACCACATATGGAACATGTTACTTCCTTTTCGTCCTCGGATTTTTCGAAAAAATCCCAAACCCAGCTCCTTTTGCGTCCGCTCATTTTTGTATCTGAATATACACACATATGTGTGCATGTATATATTTAAAATATTTTTTTTCATTTGTCAAAGAAATTTCAACGAAAGTTCGGTTACTGAAATTCGATTTGCTACAATGCTCGAGTAGTCGAAGCAAAGCAACTATTCGAATAAGAGTTAGTGCTAAAAGAGCGTAAGCGTCGCGTGTACGTATACAAGCGAGAGCGCAGCGATGAGAACACGACAGCATGCAACTTGAATTAGGCACACTAACAAATTCTCACTTTTAGCTCTATTCTGTAACTGTGAGTTTTCAAGTGTACACTGAAAATTGCGTGCACTCTTCATTTTGAGATTCAGGAAGAGCGAGAATGAATTTATCTGTCAAAATTATATACACTTCCTCACATGATAAAAATATAGTAAGGTAGAACCGCTGAGAGCCACTTTTAAAATTCTTGACGTTTCCAAACAATTTAATTTTTAAATTTACTCACAAACTCACACACACATTTTCATTTTCAATCTCAAGCAACAACAATTTCGACCAATTTCAATTTTTTATTTTCACTTTTATATGATTTTAAAATGTTGGCAAACTTCAAAAAAAAATCATGGCCGACAAATTGAGAGAACGGTTCTACCTTGCTATGTTTTTATCATGGTTCCTCATATTGCGATTCAGCATGTGTGAGAATGAGTTTTAACTGTCAAAATTGTGTACAGTTCTCTTCCGAAAAACTCACTGAATTTTGGTCGGTGAGCTTTCGGTTGTGAGTTTTGCACTCGGGGTGTACACTACATTTTCTCAAAGTTACAGAATAGAGCCCCTGATGTGCCAAAAAGCAATAACAAAATACACGGGACTTTTTAACCGACTTCCAAAAAAGGAGGAGGTTATCAGTTCGTCGGAATATTTTTTAATTTATTTTTTATGTTTGTTACCGCATAACTTTGGACCACGTTAACCGATTTCGATAATTCTTTTTGCATCGGAAAGGTAGTGTCTCAGAGGTATCTGGTTAAGATCCGACCAGTGGAGCATGAATTATATATATATATATTTTTTTTTTTTATATGAGAGTTGAAGTTTTTTTTTGCTAAAAATTACTTGTATTTATATGCAATTGCCACCACCTTGTATGGATGCATCTTGGTGCGAGCGTGATTCAATTTACAACGCGAGTGATCGAATAAATATTGTTGATAGTTCAACACTGGCTGATACCATGCTGTATTTATAATTTGGGTGACTATATTAGGGTTGTAAATCACAGTGAGACTATCGATGTTTCGAAAACTTACATTGATGGTAGTTCGATTTATCGAATTAAAACATCGATGTTTTTAGGAAAGCTTGCTTATTTTTTTTTTTTAATATTGCACAAAATTTTAAATTGTATCTATATAGCTTTTGTTAAAGAATGAAATAAATTTTTATAAAGAAGGAATAAATATGAAATTTGTTATTAAAATTTATCAATATGTGGTGTGTTTTTATTTTGAAACGAGTTTTATGGGCTGTTTTTTCTTACGCGTAAAAGCACGTTTAGCGCATTTAGCTCTAAATGTACATTTACTATTTTGCTACTCTAATGTACATTTATCCATACAAAATTCGTCACCTAAATGCAACGCCATTTCTGCATTAAGAATCTAAATGCTAAAGCAATCCTGTGATCTTCAAAAATTTCCAGGATTCGAACATGGTTTAATGAGAAAAAGTGGAAACATTGCTTCTTCGTGTATGCTGTTGCTAGCTGCGTTTCAGTGATCGGTGATCGAGATTTCATTTACTATTTTACATTATTTGGATAAAGAAAAGTTACGCAAATTCAACATCGATGTGATGCTGATGGAATTCTGGATCAATTTGTGATCAACACTGTTTGTTTTCTTTCCTAATTTTAATTGACACCACCGACAAACGAATATACACACAGTAATTTTTAGGAAAAAAAAAACGACTTCAACTCTCATATAAAATATATATATATATATCTCATGATCCACTGATCGGATCTTAACCAGATTAGTGCCTTGTGTGTACTTGATAAAGGCACATGGAGTATTTACTTGTTAGAAACAAATTTATTAATATACAAAATTTACAAATTTCACATGAAATTTCACTTTGTCAATAGCATTTTCAATCTTGATAATTTATCAAGAAAAGAGCTTTTGATTTCTATGCTAGCATACCAATTCTTGATAAATAATAAAAAATTTACAAATTATAAACATTTTCAATTCATCAAGTGCACAGAATCGGGCAGATAGTCCGAAGTAGCCGTGGTGTAGAATACAAACCGTTTAGCCATAAAGAAATAAAAAAGACGTGAGTACTAGGTACTCATGAAATTTGATGTGTAAACATATGCGAACGGCAAAGCATATACATAAGTACGTTTACATATAAATAAAATCTCAATCAAAGCTCGTTAGCTGTAAAATTGCTTGTGAATAACAATCTCCCTCAGAACTAAAAACTCGAAGAAAAGTTAAACTTCTTCTCTGTGCCACCGTGGTCACTTTTGTCTGCTACACATATTATGCTATTTAAGTATATTTTAGCTGAATATTTTATTAAAAATACGGTTACAAACCTCTTTTCATTTCTAGCGTCAATTTTTGCTTACTTTTACATTTGACATTCCTCCTCTTCTTCGCAAGTATAATCGATAAAACTAGGTTGGACACCGAAAAGTTATCGGCTTAATCAGGGACAATTTTATAATTATAATTTCGTATGGCTTATCTCTTTTTCTAATTACAGATTAGAGAGTTCAGCTCGAAAATGTGTATAATCTTTTTATATGTAAAGCTTTTCTTATACGGTTGACAAACGGGCCCGCTTATTTGCATAAACAGCCTTTATTTGTTTTGACTCATGCATTTTCCTCTTTAAAATGCGCATAAGCAGCCGAACAAATGCACGAAATTAACTCGGATCCGGGCAGTTGACAGCACTGGTAAAAACGGCCAGCTATTGTCTTTTGTACAAGTAAGCAAACAAAGCACGCGAGTTCCGCGTCCGCGGTAGCCGAGTGGTAAGAGTTACGGGCTACAAGCCTGTAGTTGCCAGATTCGATCATCGGTTCGAGCGATTGCGAAAAAATTGATTGTTTTTATTATTTATTTTATATTTTTTTATTTTATTTGATTTTTATATTTAATTTTACCTTATTTTGATTTCATTTTCTTTATTTTATATCAATTTTTTTTATTTTATTACTAGTTAATTTAAATTTTTAGACTTGAATTTTATTAAAAAGTCAAAATTAACCAACTGAAAGCAACGAAACAAAATATAGAACTTATAAAAAAAAGAATGAAAACGAAATAAATGAAAATTCTACTGGTCGTGGGACTCGAACCCACGACCTTGCGGCTCGTTTATCCGCATTACTGCCATCTATGAGGGTAAAATTATTATGCGCATCTGTGTACCAGATTATATGCATAAGCTTTGCCGTCTGTCACAGCTTTTAGAAATTTAACATTAATTTCACTTACACTTATTCATTTTCTGATTTAATTTTTTATATTCAATTTCATTTTTAATTGTTTTAATACATGAAATTATCGGTATGATTGATAAATTATGATACTTGTATATACTTGGGATTCAAGGGCGTTAAAATATCTTGAAAACGCCGCATCAATTACTACTTTTGAGCTTATAGTTTGAGCAATTCTATTTGTATGTATTCCTAAATTTTGAACGAGTTTCTTAGTGAGGCCCTAAGCAATGTTGTCACCGAGTTTGGTAGGGATTGGTAAAGGGACTACAGAGATACAGCATTTAATCATAAGTAGGCGGGGCCACGCCCATTTTCCAAAAATTCTACTGCAAATTCCAACTTTCAACAATTTGGATCCAGTCCCAGCAAAAACACGAAGCAAAAGTGGAAACGAACTAGGCAATGGGAATCGCTTACCCTTTCGCGTCAGGAAGGCATTAGTTTAACATCGGCGTGTCATTGGCGATAAGACCTTGCCCGCAGCATTACCTTCAAACGATGTATGTAAAATATGTAAATGTACATACACATTAGAGTGCCTATCGAAAATGTTTTTTTTGGAAATTTTAAGGCCCTATCCCCCTTATTTTATTCGTGTTTATGAGAAATATTATTACGATTAATACGATTTTGTAGATTCATGAGTTTTTGAATGACTATTTTTGATTCGATTTCAAATATCGAATAGGATCTGAGAAGAGGATATATAGGCTTATAAAATTATTAATAAAAATCCAATGTCGGAATTGGCTTGTTGGGATTTTTTATCCGGTAAAATAAAAAAAAAAACATATTTCTCTTAATTTTTTTAATTTTTTCAATCGATAATTTCTACAATTTAAAAATATGGAGTACTATCTAAAATAAAGTCTATTTTTAAATAAACTGATACCTCATTTATTGCAATCGTATAAAAGTTGTCAAATTTAGGCGACTTTTCTTAAATACGGCTTTTTTGAGAAGTGGAACATGGGAATTCATCAATATTTATTCAAAATTGATATACACAATCGCTCTTTAGCAAAGAAGTGAGTTTTCAAGAAATTTTCGGAAAATAGCGGTGGCACCGCCCTCTTATATCATTAATGGGTATCTCAAAAATTACTTGGTATACACATTTTGCTTAGCCTCCTTAAGTACCGTCTTGAATATTTTTGAAATCGGACAAAACCTACTCCCCGCAAAATATACCTAGCTTTGAGTTTTTTAAATTACCGTTACGTTGTGGCGCTTAAGAAGCCAAAGCGCAATGCGTATGCCAAATTTGGCTGAGATCAGTCAAGTAGTTTTTGAAATAAACATACTTATATGATATAAGGGGGCGGTGCCAACCCCATTTTCCTAAAATTTCCTGAAAAACCACTTCTTTGCTAAAGACTGATTGTATATATAAACTTTGAATAAATATTGATGAATTCCTTAGCCACACTGACCAAAAAAATTTGCAAGTCCGGTACATAAACAATATAAATTCAGGCCGTTTTTAAGAAAAGTCGCCTAAGTCCGACAATTTTTATGCGATTGCAATAAACGAGCTATAAGTTTATTTATCTTCTTCTTCTTCTTTTTTGGCGCTGTAACCGCCTAAGCGATTTTGGCCGAGTTCAGCAAAGCACGCCAGTCGTTTCTCCTCTGTGCCAACTGACGCCAATTGGAAACGCCAAGTGAAGCCAAGTCCTTCTCCACCTGATCTTTCCATCGCAGTGGGGGCCTCCCTCTTCCTCTGCTACCACCAGCGGGTTCCGAGTT